>NC_046160.1:11976225-12157899 GCF_011064425.1 Rattus rattus | reverse complement strand
ACCATTGACAACCCCAGAGATCTACATTATGGTTCACAGTAATAGCAAAGTTATAGTTACGAAGTAGCGATGAAAATAATGCTATGGCTGGGGGTCACTACAACATGAGGAGGTGTATTAAGGGGTCACAGCATTAGGAAGGTTCAGAACCACTGCTCTAGGATCATACAGCAAACGAAGTACTCCTCCTTTATTCCCGCGTCCTGAAGCCTCATCATTCCATGTCCCCTTTGCCTAAACAGTTCTCTTCTTTGCCCATCCATAATATCGCTCTTGGAAAATGTCTGTCTTGAAAAGCATTCTAACATACCAAGAAGAAGCTTTTGCTGGGCAACTGAACCAACGCTTCTGCTCATCTCTGCAACCTTGCACAAGGTTTCAAATCCCTCTCTCTGGCTCATCAGTCAGATGGACACCAGCAGTCCCTGCCTCTGGCTTGAGGTTGGATTTATCAATACAAAGCACTAATGGCTATGGAGTATGGGGGTGAGTTTGGGGCTCTGTTATTCTGGTTCCTTTCTTGGGGACCCAAGGGGATATCCATATGTCTTGGCCATAATTCAAAGTCAAGTGTCCCTTCAGGTGACCTAGACACAGATGCCACTATCATTTTATTCTTCTAGTCCACCCTGAGGGACTCCCAACAACCCAGGCCTTTTTAAACTACCCCTTTGTTACGCCCCCTTAAAATTGTCAGTCTGAATGTGCCATCTGGGTACTGAACGGGCCTGGGGGAACCTGGGACCTGGTCTGTCTGGTTCCCTTGTTGAGTTCAAGTGACCTAGCCTAAAAGAGAAGGCTATTAAAATTCTATATGAATGGAACTCATGAATGAATGCGCAGCCAGCATTTAATGCATGGGACGGTGTTAGCCCGGGCAGAGATGGAGAGAAAAGCGTTCCAGAGAAGAAACAGTAGAACGAATGTGCTGTAGAGAAAATAATGACGTGTTGAGTAAGTTGAAAAAGAAAAAAAATGACGGCTGACTGTGAGAAGTGAGTCTGATGAAGAAAGAGGCATTTGTCATCGGAGTCCCTGTCAGCTGCATGGAGGAGCTAAAAATCTTATAGTCAATGAGATTATGTCTTAGTCTGCCTGGGCTACGCTCAGGTTGCTATAGCAGAAATGTCTGAAACTGGATACTTTATAAGTAACAGAAATTTGTTTGCATTAAGAAGGCTGGGAAACACTAGTTAGTATTCTGGGGCCTCTTTTCTAAGGGCACTCAGAATTCTCATGACCCAGTAACCCCCCAAAGGCCTCACATTCTATTATCCCATTAGGGAGGTGTGCTCTGGGATAGGGTGGAGGGCACACGTATGTAGACCACAGGAGATAATGAAGGAGGAAAGTTGTGGAATGATGTGTGTATAAATATATACACAAACATAAATGTATATTTACGAAAATCACAAATCTATGGTCTTGCTTCGTCTTAGAAATACATTGTGTGTGTGTGTGTGTGTGTGTGTGTGTGTGTGCATTTGCATGTATGTGCATTTGAATATGGAGACCAGAGGACAACTGCAGGTGTTATTCAGTTGCTTCCCACCTTTTCACTAATTTTCTTCCATGAGATGGGGTGTCATGGAACCCCAGCTAATCTGGAACTTACTGTGTAGACTAGAATGATCTTGAACTTGTGTCTACTACTCCAGTAGTAGGATTTCCAGTATGGGCCACAGCTTGCGGTTTATGTGGTACTAGGGTTTGAACTAAAGGAATTATGAATGCTAAATAAGCATGGGTTGCACCCTCAGCCTGGTATTAGGTTTTAAAATACAGAAATTCTTAAAACTTGAGAAAGAATTATGTTGTTTCATGAGTTTTTGTCTTCATTTTGCTGTGGTTATCATTACCGTGGCCTAGCTAATCATGACTATCTGAAATGACTTATCAAAAGTGTGGGCATGCAAGTAGGGCCAATCAAATCTATGCATGGAAAGTGAGCCATGCGGATGTAGGGTTAGCCTACCAGTTGGCCTATATTTCCTGTCATTTAAACAGAGTCTGTTTTTAATGGAGAGAGTGAAGCCAGAATAAATAAAATTAAGCAACAAAGAACAGAAAAAAAAGTAGAGAAACAGAATCTGTAGTCAGATATCTAGAGTGGTGATTTGAATGAGAATGGCCCCCATGGCTCATATATTTGAGAGCTTGATCCTTAGTGGAACTGTTTGGGAAGGACTAGGAGGTATGGCAGGTGTGTCACTGCGGTGGCTTTGAGATTTCAAAATTCCACACGATTTCCAGTTAGATCTCTTTCTGCTTTGGGTTTGTAGGTGATGGGTGAGCTCCTATCTGCTGCTCCCGTGCTGTGCTGTCTGTTGCCATGTTCTCTGCTATAACGGCCATGGATGTACCCTCTGAAAGTGTAAGCTCCCAATAAACTCTTTCTTCTATAAACTGCCTTGGTCACGATGTCTCTTCATTGCAATTGAAGAGTAACCAAGGCATCTACCTTTAGAGAGAGAGAGCATGGGCAAAGAATAAACCACGGTTAAGGATTTGAGGTCCTTGATCCAGCTACACCTGAAGTCTTACTCTTGGCTTTTTCCATCACAAAACCCAATAAATTCCCCTCTAGATAGTTGGGGGTTTGTCTTCTACACCTGGGAAACCATATTTATTTGGTACCAGAAAGAGGCCATTGCTTGAAACTGACACACCAACGAGGAGTGTAAGTGTGGCGTGTGAGCTCTTCCCTGCTAGAGAGCTCAAGACTCCACAATGCTTGCCCGGCTTTTTGAATCATGTGATTTTAATGGTCACCCCTTGTTTCTCTATACTTAGATCAGATTCCTGCTGAGATTAGAGCTTTAGAGGAGTCATTAAAATTTCAAGATGTTGTCTGCCTCTTGCGTGTCTTTCAAGGAAGGAAAAAGCTTCGGTATAAATTGGTCCCTCTGAAAGCAGGAAGGAAGTAGTTTGTGACTTCATTAAGAGATACCTTGTTCCTATTCACTTGTGGGAGTGATCTGTGGCTGTTGTGGATTAGACAATCAGGCAGCCCGGGGACCTGCAAATGCCATGGCCACCTAGGCTGAGTGTGGCAGAGGCTAGGAGGCGGGACAGATAAGTAGCAGATGTGACTGGAACCCGACGCTTTAAGCCTGTCTCCAAACTACCCTACCGAACCAACCGATTTCATCCAGGCACAGCCTTTCACTGCTTCAGCCTCAGCACCTCAGCTGGAGTCATTCAGGGGTTGTTCAGTTGAGACCTGTTGCTAAGGGACAAAGAGGCAAAAAGAATTCAACAAATAGTCAACCACAGGCCAAGATCTGTGGTGTTTACTTACAGAAGTATGCTCAGACCAGATGACCAGAGACATGCCAACCCAAGGGGACTTGGAATTTCTGGATTTGGAAGGCCACAAGACTCTAGGTAAGAGGGACGCCAAGGAGTAATGGAGGGACTCCCTTCTGACATTAATTTCAGGAATAGCCTTGGAGAATAATGAATTTAAGGTTATCCATCCATAAGGCAAATCCTAAGGCAGTCAAGATATGAATTCTTCTTGTACTATGACATATGTCGTCTTTTGTAAATGGTGTTTGGATAGGAGTCATCTTGTTATTCCTCATAGACAATGCTATAACGGTGTTCTAGTTTAATTTCTCTCCAATATATAAGCCAAGGTAAATATTTTGATTTTCAATTAAAATTCTATTATTTGTGTGTGTGTGTGTGTGTGTGTGTGTGTGTGTGTGTGTGTTGATGCCCTTGGGGGTCAGGAGAGGGGCTTGTCTCCCCTGGAGCTGCTGTCTCCAGTAGTTGTGACTTGCTGGGTTTGGGTGCTTGGAACTGAACTCTTGGTCCTTAGCACTCTTAACCACGGAGTCATTGCTCCAGCTTCATATGCAATTGTTTTTAAAGCTGTCTGGATGCTTATAGAGTTTCTATTTATATTCATATTAAAATTCCTTTCAAGAATACGCTTCGGTGTTTAGACTTTTGTGTGTGTGTGTTTTCTTGGAAACCTTGTGGGCTTTTTAAATGCAAATACTTGAGGCATAATTGTATAATTAGCGATTTTTTTCACTTATGTCTTAGATTATAGTTTTCACTCTGTTTGCTTTGGTTTCTTATACTCAAAATTTATAAGTTGGATATTCACAAAGTGGAGAAGGCAATATTCTGGCAACCCAAAAACCAGTGCTTTAAACAAGGGCAAGCGGCCAGTTTCTGGGGTGTGAGAGATCCCGGATCCTTCTTCCAGGCTTCCATACAGGTTCAGAGAAATGTGATGACCTTTGTACCTCTTTTCGGATGAGCTTCCAGTTAGGAGACTACTCAAGCCTTTCGTCAGTTGCATTCTTTAGCACAGTTCCATTAGCCAGGCGGCTAATTAAAATATCTAAGTTTTTAAGGTTTTTTTTTTTTTTATTTACCTCCTTCAGATTTGTAGATCTTTTAAGAGAACTTTTAGAAGGCTGGTGTCGGATGTCATTCGACACTGGAAGCCTTTAGACTATTTAAAAGGCAGCTAGAGAAAGCACTGAGAACCCGGTGCTCTCAACCTCACTTAATTAGTAACAAAGTAGCTGCACTGAGCTGCGTTTGTCTGCCAGACCCTGCGTTTGCTAGACGGCAAAGCTGAGGAAAAAGCGGTTCCAACTCTTACGGATCTAGCAATCTACTGGGCAGGGTAGACATCAAAATAACCAGCGGATGTGACATGCAGATAAGTCTATGACACACACAAGACCTCAGAGCAACTCGAGAAGGCTTCGTGGGGGAGGCAAAGAAGTTTGCATTTTATAAAGTTGGAGGCAGCAGCGTGCCAAGAAAGCAGAGAGGCGATGACCTACGCCCTACTTAAAGAGTTCTGAGAGGGCTGGGCCTGCAAGTGGAATTTCTTTCTAAATCTTTATCCCACTGCTGTTAAGGTCCACGTTGCCGTCTTATGGCTGACAGTTCTGCATGGGTGGGATCTCACGGTGGCTTGGCCTCCCTCCTTAGTTTTGTTATCTCCATGTGCTGGGTACGGGGTTCCGTGTTCACACTTTAACTCCTGGTGCATTAACAGGTACTTACGTTCATCTTTAAGACAAAGGGATGATTTACGTAAGCAAAGAACGTCAATATTTGAAAGGATAACGTAGTTCAACCTCCCCTTCCGGTTTGCCACTTATGGTTGGAAGAGTTTGAGTGAAAATACCCCTCATGGGATCATAGAAAGCGGCACTATTGGGAGTTCTGACCTGGTTGGAGGAAGTGCATCATTAGGGAGTGGTCTTTGGGGGCCTCAGAAGGCCAAGCCAGGCCTGGTGTCACTCTCTCTTCTTGCTGCCTGACGATCAGGATGTAGAACTCTCTGCTGTCTCTCCGGCCCCATGTCTGCCTGCGAGTCGCCATGCTTCCCGCCAAGATGATGATGCACTAAACCTCTGAACCGTAAGCCAGCCCCAGTTAAATGTTTGCCTTTATAAGAGTTGCTGTGGCCATGGTGTCTCTTTACACAGTAATAAAACCCTAACTAAGACAGGCTGAGGACTGAACGGGAATCCTAAAGATTGGCCAGTACTGGGAAGTTAGAAGACCGCTCTCACAAATGTGACATTGCATAACAGACCCCCTCTGTGTCTGTGTTTGTACCAGTAAGGGAATTAAATTCTAGCCAAACCAAATTATTTGTTTAAAAAATATCATACAAATCTCTGAATTGTCAGTCTGGCATTTTCCGTATTACTCAATGGCATTCTTGTTAATATTTATTTATTTTGTTTCTCTAAGCAAATTCTGCTTTTAAAAAAAAACCCATCCCCTTAGCTGACAGCGTTCTTAGAAATTTTATGAAAAGTCTACAAATGATACTTATTGCCCAAGCTCATTTTCTTGTGTGTCTTGACACCTGAACCACACCTGACACTTTCTGTTGCACACAGCGTTGTGTTGGTCTCTGGCTTGCCTTTCTGCGATTTGTGTTGTCTGAGTCAAGGAGACTTTTTTCCCTGCTTGGAATCTGGCGGATTTCTCTGGCCCCCTCCTTTGTGACTTCCTTAAGTTCACCACCACAACAGTTCTTCCCTGCCTCTCCATGGCAGCCTGCCAGACTTCATCCATCATGCCGTTGGCTGTTCTCCTCAGCTGCTGCAGCAGAATTTTTTGGGGAAAAAAAAATCTTATCAACAGTGTGTTGCAAGGCCAGCAGCCTCTGCTCCAAATGCCTTCCTCTCTTTCTCTTAAAAAGAAAAATACAATGAAATGAAAAATAAAACAATAAGACCCCAGCAGGCAATCAGTAAGACCCTGGTTCAGACTGGTTCCTGTTTGCTGTAACAGAATGGGTTGAGTTTGGATAATTTATAAAGAGGCTGATTCTGGAGACTGGGAGTCCAAGATTACATGTCCGGCCGCACCTTGCAAGTGCCTTCTGCTGTGTGGAGTGTGGCAGAGAAACAGAAGGAGAAGAGGATGCCTGAAGAAAAGGGGAATTTGGAGTAGCCTGCTTGGGAAGGACTGGCCTCACCCTGACTAACCGATATGCTCTGAGAGTAAACTGTCACTCAAGAGAGAGAGGCATCACGCCATTCCTGAAGGCTGCCGCTTAGCGGTCCACTCCTCTATGTCCTTCCTCCCACACCAACTGAAGAATTAAGCCTCCACAGGGGTATTGGCAGTAATAAACTTTATTCATCTTAGCAGATGCTTAGGAGTTAAGACCATTTCTCCTTTCTTCTGTACAGCTGGGATTTCCTAATGATTTAGTCCAGCAGGCTTTTAAACTTTTCATGGTGAAAGACAGTTTGTCTCTTCAGTCAATCCATCCCGTTGTTCCTTGAATTCTTGTCATCCCGCAGTGGAGTAGGAGTATTGAACACCTTCCTCCTGGGCTGCAGCAGAGGTGGATCATCTTGGGCAACCTCAGAGACTTGTCATGAATTAGGATAGCATTGTACACATAAATACCTGGCTGGTCTGAGTGAGATGAGAATGCAAATTGCCTGAGAATAGCATTAGATACACAACATAAAATGCTAATTTTGTGATTGCTATTCTCATAAAAATAGCTCTTAGACTGAGGTTTCTCTCTGCCATTCATTCGCATACTATACATTCAAAAAAATATTTTCTTGTCTTAGAACTTTATGTAAGCTTTGTTAGCTCTACCTGGTTTTTTTATTTTTTATTTTTGAGCATGTTAATTTCCCCCCACCCTATCCCATCTCTGAGGTTGGCCTGGAACTCACTATGTAATCAAAAATTACCTTGAACTTCTAATCCTCGTGACTACCCCTCCCTCGTGCTGGAATGGACCCAGGCTTTTGGTGCTGAGTGACTGAGTTAAATCCCCAGGCTGAACTGTCTTTTTTAGTCTAACCCACAGGAGTTTTCCTGATACACTCTCCAGCATCTTAGAATAAGAAGATAATCCCTCTTAGTAATTCCCCTGATTGTTCAAGTCATTTTTTAGTTTCTACAACTGTTTGCCAACTTCAGGTAATCCAATGAGCCAGTTTCTAAGACGTGAATTTCCATTCATATTTTAGAAAACTTGGTGTCTGTCCCTTTACAGCGATGAGTTCTGGTGGTTCCATTGGCTCATTTCCCATTTTCCTAGGTTCTTAAAGTATTCTGATAAATATTTACCAACTCTACTCATCACTTTGGCTCACAGGCAGTGGCTGCTTAGTTTCAATCTTGCCTTTGTTGGTCGCGGAAAGGTCAAGTTCCCTCCAGATGCTTTTTATATTCAAGAAAGTTGCTATTTGGGGAAAAACAATATTATTGACAACAATAGCAATAAACAAATGACATGAAGGCTGTCTGTCCTTAAGGAACTCACAGTATTTCTTTAAAAATGTATTTACCACCACCACCACCACCATCATCATCATCATCATCACCATCATCATCACCACCACCACTACCACCACCATCATCATCACCACCACCACCACCATCATCACCATCATCACCATCACCATCATCACCATCACCATCATCACCATCATCATCATCAATGTTCAGTGTGCACCACCATCACATGTAGGAAATGAGGAAGGTGACTTTTCTGGGTTACTATTCTTTTCCCCCTTTATGTGGGCTCTGGGAACTGAACTCCACGTTTCAGGCTTCCTGTGAGCACCTACTGTTATCTCACCTTTGCCTATTAGTCCTTACTTTAAAGTTACTCCTATGATTTTTATTTTTATTATCATAGCACTTGGTCTCTTATACAAATCAATATATAAAAGTCTCCTACCTATGAAATAATTGTTACCACTGGGATTATCATAAGGCTTTTTTTTTAAGACAGAAAAAAAATAGGACCCAAAAGAAATGGTTTATGGTTTGGTACAATTGACTTAGCATTTGCATGTCCCTGTTTTGAAAAGGTGTCTTGTTTCAGATGGGAACACCATTACAAATGACAGCGGACTTTTTTTTTTGGCGTTTTAGCTACCTAATTGTTATCATTGCTCTTTAAGAAACATCCAGTCAAAGTTATTTGACAGTTAAATGGAACATGGAGGAACAACACAGAAAAGAAACAGGAACTTAAGAAACCCTCTCAGACAGTAATAGCTTCCATCTGCCTTTTCTTCTGTGGGAGCTTCTGCAGTAAATGCAGCCGGACCGGAGGGAGCTGGCTTGTCTACCGGGAGCTGATGATCTCTCCTAGTCAGCTCCACACTCCATTGTTCCCCTTCCCAGTCTTTGAGCTGGACCATGGGAGGGCTTCTTGTCAAAATACAAACATCAATTCATAGAATTGTACTGCTAAGGAATTTTACAGATCATTAGACCACAGGGTTCCATATCAAACATGTCTTGGGTTTCCTCAGAGTGCCACCAAAACAAACAGCTCTCAGGGATTGAAAAGGTATATAGCATGACAATAGACCTCTGAAAAGCCAGTAACCACTTCACCGGAATTGAAATGTTATTAGTCACAATAGATTATGCTTCAAATGCATAATGACGCCCATGTGAATGAGACATGTTACTTCATCTGTGACCTGCGGGGCACGCAAACCCCATGGACCTGGGGGCTCTTAGAGTCCTATACCTCTGGAAACATTGATCTGAGATGCCGAGTGTGAACAGACGAGTTCATGTGACTCAAGGTTGTGAAGTGACTTCCCAATGCTGCCACTCACTGCTGGCAGTGTCCACATCATGGGCCCCTTTTCTACTGGATCATTTTTCTTCTGGAATGGTACTAGCAGAGAAAATATTAAACATCTCAGTTCTGGGAAACTGTGCACATATGCACCAAACACTGGAGGGCCTGCTCTTACCTAACCATGGCCTGTGAGAGGATTGGGTGGTTAAGTAATCCTTACATCATTTGACATCTGTGTCTATTTGACTGATATTCCTTGAGAATTGTTTTGATGCTTAGTTTTGTTCCGTTTGAGAGGTTCTTTCTCTTGAGAAAGCAGATACAGGCTTTTTAATTGCCGTAATCCTCTCACCTCTGCGCCCCAGGTGCCAGGAGTGTGTTTAGCCAACATCCAATTTTGTATTTGGTACCTTTTAACCCACATAGTGAGCTTGGATAACATTTTTGGCCGGAGGAACTCATTCTTGTTGAGAAAGCAAAAAGCAGCTAAAGGCAGCTGACACTACCATAGAGTTTTGACGGTGTACAGGCACAAAAGTCAACAGAATGGACAGTCTCAACCTCTGCCAAGATGGGGAGGATGCGCTCTGGCTACTGCGTTGAGGAAAACAAATGGGAAAATCGCCAGCCAAATCATACATTATCACATCGGCGAGGCAGGGTGGAGTGTGGAACCACATTCAACAGCCATTGGGTGTTGAATGACTCAATCAGCTGGAGAAAGATGGGAAGAACAATTGATATTTCTTGGACAGCGGCTTACAATGTTTTAAAATGGATATCTCAGGAGCTTACAGATCGGGCCTTTAGCCAGGGAGTTTCTATGATTGATTAACCCAAGGTTGAAGATGAGGAACTAGGCGCTAATCAAGCCCATGCTTTCCCCAATGACCTGTTTCTTCTGTAGCCCTTTCATCTACAGAGCGTCAGGGAGCCTGATTGTCCTTATGCCTCTTTGGATCTACTGGCTTCGGTGGAGCATCTGGGTTCATTCTGATTCTCATTAAGCGTGGTTCATTTGGGGGCAGATGGTGAACAATCCAATCAGATCCTTTTTTTTATTGGTTGTTTATTTTTTTACATTTTCAAATGTTCCTTTCCCCAGTTTCCCCTCCACAACCCCTCCTTATCTTTTACGTGGATATAGCAATCATGAAGTTTCATCAATTAGATCAACGTGTCTTAAGACAAGGCCGCCCCTTGAACTAGTTTTACTCTTCCTTTTCCAAGATGAAGGGTGGATAACACAACCGAGGTTGTAATCTTCACCTTGACCAGATGATGTATGAAAGCAATGAGGTTTTCACTTAAAGAGTCTTAGGAAGGACCCAGAGACAAACCATGATTAATCTCTCTGTCTTTGAATATGTAGAAACAGCCAGAATGGGTTTTAGGGGACAGCATGTGGGTCTTAAACAAGCAAAGTGATTTTAATTGGTGTCAACAGGAAAACTGCCGACAGTGAATTCACAACCCCCTCAATATGGATAATAAAACTGGGTTCAGGGGTGTTGCCTGGCACTTGGACCTCCCACTCTGACCATTCCCAAGACTCCGGGGCTCAGTGAGAGAATGATGTGCCATAGGCAGAAAGTCCTTTCTCATCCATTAACCCTCTCACAGTGCTGCTGGCTGGCACGTGTCTGAGAAGGGCCCTGAAAGCAGGCTGGGTCAACAGGCACATTTTCACATGGGCAGCTCAGGTTGCCTTGGTGAGTGGCTACACATCTGAAGGGGATCCTGTGTCCCTGCTTAGGAACCACTCACAACTACTCTGGCATGGCCCCGTAAGAGCCTCCACCTTGTTGAAGCCAGCTGAACTATGAACATTTACTAAGGGCGAGAATAAGACAGTTTACCTCATTACAAATAAGAAGGCTGGGTTTCTTAGTAAGTAGCCGTGGATGATTTTGGTCATGGGGACCAGGGCTCAGCAGCAAAGTGATGAGGTGGGGGTGAGCAGGACAAGGTGAAACTTCTGAGACCCCAGAGGGGGTTTAGCACAAGGCGAGAAGCTTTGGGAGAAATACCTAACACAGGATGTTGGGGAAACATTTATGGTATGTTGGTTTCCCAAAACATTTTTGCCTTGCCTTCTTAAAGAAACCAAGTCACATTTTGCTCTGGTCAGTAGTGGGACTGTGTGGTAAAGTGTCATACATACTGGACTTTGAAGACTTAGTATAAAAATAAGAAAGAAAATCTAAGTCACCAATGTCTTTTACCGTGAAGATACATAGACAGCATACTGTTTTAATATATGAAGTTAAAGAGAGCATATTGCTGGCATTAATTTGGCCTTCTGTTTTTATATTTTAAGACCCAATCATCCAGTTTGAGGCAGTGTGTATTTTATTCTCCTGGACCCCACTGATCTCCGTTGGTTTTTGAAGCTTCGAGAGTTTAGCTTATGCTTGTCTTGGTTTAGGATTGGTGCTGCTACAGGGTTATAAAATCAAGCACTCACTTCTTTACTCTATTGGTGGTCAAAGAGGAAGTGGGCCAGATGTGATAAATTTCAGACCTCAAATGAAGGGATAGTGTAGCCTCCACTGTCCGCATCTGCTCAGCTTGCACCATAAGCTGGATATTCTCCTTCCGCGTGTTTGCCCATCTCTTTACTGTTGTGATGAACAAGTATGGTAAACTATTATGCCTAGCCTTAAGTATTTTTCAGGGTGAACTATTGAAAGAAAATTGCTAAGTTAAAAATATTAATACTTTTTTAAGGTTTATTTTTTAATTACCTGTATATATGTGTATGTACAGATGAGTTTAGGTGCCCTTGGAAGCCAGAGGAGGGGGTCAGGGCCCCAGGAACTGGAGTTACAGGCAGTAGTGAGCTGCCCAATGAGTGCTGGGAACACAGTCTGGGTCTTCTGCAATAATAGTGCCCTTAGCTACTGAGTCATCTCTCTAGCCCAATATGAGTAAGCTTAAAGCATTAGAAATTCAGATGCAAATTTCCTTTGATAAGTACCTGTGTGCAAAGAGACCGGAAGACATTTAAAGAGAATGGAGTCTGCATGAAATTGTGTCACTTTTACATATGTACAAAGACCAAATTCCCCTATAGAAACAGAGCTGAACCGAGAAACTATGTTGGGGGGGGCAAGTGGGGAAGCTTACACAGGGAGAACTTGAATGAGAGACGAGGGGAGGAAGAAGGCTCCATGTCCACCATGGGTCTTTCCTCAGGGATTCCTGAGAGGACGGAGACACAGGCAAAGAAGAAAGGGGTGGGGGAAGGAGAAAGGAACCAGAGGGAACACACCCGACATAGTTCCTGTGCTTTTGAATAGTTTTGGGGTTTCAGAACAGCTCAAGGATGAACCCTCCATAGCATGAAATCTTCTGTAAAACCTCTGCAGGGCTGGAGCCATGCAGATAGCAAGTGCTCTGTGGCTGCAGCCTGAGCTTATTTATTTGGGAAGTGGCCTTGGGCAGCCCCAGTCTTTGTCCACCCAGAACCAGGCTGTGTGGGGTGGGAGTGAGACATCTGTAAAAGCGACAAAGTAAAATGGCCCTCAGGCACTTCTAAGTCTGAAGTGCTCCGTGAATACATCCTTTGGCGTTCTCTATGGATGGTGGAGGAGACAGGGGGTGAGAGTGGCCAGGCACAGGGGTCTGCAGTGACAGGGATGGCAGGGTATCATTGTCTAGTACCACAAGTAGCTATCTAGAGCACAATTGGGCCCTTCAGTCCATCAGAATGGCACTCTATTTCCCATGGAGACGGGACACGATACGCATTCTGAAGACTTAGTAGAAACATAAAAACCCTTCAACGGAGTTCAGCCTATGGCTTGGGTCTGAAGAAATTCAGTGCAGTTTCTTATGCCATAACTCCTGCGTCTTTGGGGCAGAGCAGTGAAAATGAATGCCCTAAATAATGACCCCGAGGCGCTGCAAGGGTGTGAAGTGCCTCACAAATCATCGAAGAAAGATTAAATTATGTCTTATACTTACCGAAGCCAGAAAGGGAACTGATAACACGTTTTAGAAACCGTTGCTCCAGGAGCTAAAGCTGTATGGCATGGTCCGGTTTAACCCCCGCCTGACCAGAACACCTAAGTCACCAGAAGGTCCCATAATTAAAAGCTATATGCAATGCCCTTGTGTATTGGTAATAGGTATAGAAATACTTTTGTGTAAAAATCCTTTTTTTGTATATATGGTATATGTGCATGTTTGTATGTGCACATAAGGGTGAGTGGGCGCAAGTACCTGTGGAGGTTGATGTTGGGGTCTTCTGAATCTTTTCTTTCTACTGTGTTTCTTCCAGTTTTACATTTACTTCATTCTCTCCCTCCGGCCCCTGCCCCTGCATACATGTGCTGTGTTCATGTGCAGAGAGAGAGATGGAGAACAACTTAAAGGGATAGTTCTCTCCTTCCTTTATGTCTTAGCTACTTTTTCTGTTGTGTGATAGAAAAAAAAGCTTGGGGAGGAGGGTTTATTCAACACAACTCTCAGGTCACAGTCCGCCACTGAGGGAAGTCTGGAGCAGGAACTTCAGGCAGGAACTGAAGCTAGAGGCCATGGAGGATGCTGCTTATCGACTTGTTCCTGCTGACTTGCTCAGCCTCTCCTTACTACCCCACACAGGACCATCCGTGCAATGCAGGTGGCACTGCCCTGAATGCTAGGACCTCCCACATCAATCACAGTTCCCTGAGCTTCCTACAGGCTCCTCTCTTGGAAGACATTTTATCAATTGTGGTCCTCTTAGATAACTCAAACATGGATTTCAAGCCCCAAAAAAAAAGAAACAAGCAGGCCATTGGGCTATAATTGGCAAATAAGAGAAGTTTACTGGAAGAATAGAAACGTGCTTTATTGAATACACATGCATATGGTAAATAATTACTATTGAACTAACCAATACATGCATCACCTCATGCACTTTTCACATGTGTCTGTGTGTACGTCTGTGTGTATTATGAGAATACTTAACTACTCTCAGTTAATTTCTAGTATACCATACAATCTTCTAATCATAGTAACCATGCTGGACATTCAATACTTAGAATTATACCTGAAGATTTACTCTCTGTGACTCAACATACCCAGAGTCAAGGAGGCTTGTTTGACAGTAGACAGAGATCAAAGACTCCTGAAACACTTACTCCATTTGCTTGTTTGCCCCTGTCCTTTTTGCTGACAACAGTGCTCTCTCCTGTGATTGCAGGTGAATGATAATGGCCACTCTAATCCCAATCTGACAATGTCTTTCAGTGTATATGTCAATAACGTCATGACCCTGGTCTCTGCCTATTTCCACAGAAAAGGAATCTCAAGTGGTTTGTCAGTTCCTTACAGCAACTCACCAAAGTTAAGGTGTTATTAAAAAAAGAAAAAGAGCCACCAAGCTCTCCTTTTTTAAGAGGAGTTATGGTGGGTTGGAGAAGGAGGGGGGCAAGGAAGGAAAGAAGGAAGGGGAGAGGAAGGTGGAGGAGGAGGGAGGAGGAGGAGGAGGAGGAGGGAAGGAGGAGAAGGAGGAGAAGAAGCAGAAGAAGCAGAAGCAGAAGCAGAAGCAGAAGCAGAAGAAGAAGGAGAAGAAGAAGAAGAAGAAGAAGAAGAAGAAGAAGAAGAAGAAGAAGAAGAAGAAGAAGAAGGAGAAGAAGAAGAAGAAGAAGAAGAAGAAGAAGAAGAAGAAGAAGAAGAAGAAGCAGCAGTAGTTTGTCATGATGGCCATACACCTTTACTCCCAGCACCCAGGAGGCAGAGACAAGTGAGTCTCTGTGAATTCAAGGTCTACATGTACATATATACATACATACAGCTTGATTTACATAGAAAATTCCCGGACATCCAGGTCTATAGAGAGACCCTGTCTCAAACAATAAGTTGTGGGTTGGGAGTGATATCATATGGCCTTCCTTTCCTTGAATCTGAGGTTGATCCCAGGATTTCCTCTCACATACAACATGTGGCTATTAAATTTTATAAATGACAATATATATGCACAACCACCCACGAGATGATAACATTAATACTACAATGTAAGTGTTATGTAAATTGTAGTTGCTGTTTTGTTTCAGAAATAATTAAAAATCTACACATGTCCACTGTAGGTGCAGTCTAATTTTTTAAGGACAGGGGGTATAAGCTCAGTCAGTAGAATGCTCTTTACCTAGCACATGAAAGTCTGAGGCTCCATGCCTAATCCATAAAACAAAATGAATCAGCCAGATGATTTGACACACCTGTAACCTACACTCTCAGGTTCTTGAGGCTGGACAAGAGTTCAAGTTATCTTCAACTACATTTGTGAGTTTGAGGCCAGCCTGGACTACATGGAATCTGTCCAAAAAATTAAGCCGTAAATTAAAGCTTTCTATCTGGGTCACTAACTTCATGGATACAAAGCCCACATGGATACAAAGAACCAAAAGTGACAGGTTGTGGGTAAGGCTGTCCCTCTGGTGTAAATTACATGGTTAGTGTGATTTACTCAATACAAGAAATTATATCATACCTTTGGTAGCTATGTTTTACAGAATACTTTACTATCATACTTATTACATTTATTCATTTTTTATTTACTTATTTATTTGTATATGTATGTATGTATTGTGTGTGTGTGTGTGTGTGTGTGTGTGTGTGTGTGTGTGTGTACTACAGTGCATGTATGAAGGTCAGAGAACAACTTGAAGTAGTTTATTTTCTCCTTTCATCATGTGGTCCCGGGGGTTGAACTCAGGTGACAAGTGGCTTTGCCCACCATGCCATCTCACCAGCCTCTCACTCCTCATTTTGTAGCCTGTGTAGCCTGTGTTCTAGCACCTGCCTCAGTTCTTCAACTAATCGTTGCTGCTGGATATTCTTCCACGGGGTTGTCAATATATTCAGTGCTGCTGTGAGCAACCATCCTAAAACCTTTATGCCAGGTTTTAAATATTTCAGGTTAATTTTTTAGGATAAGCTACTGCTAACAAATTGCTCTGTTTTATATACAAAAAAAACCAGGCTGTCAAATTGTCTGGGTCAGCAAAGTGCTTGGCACAAGAGCATGAGGACTTGAATTCGGAACCCAGCACTCATGTAAAGAGCTGGGTTCTGTGCCGTGTACCTGTAATCCCAGAGCTGGGAGAGGACGCTAGAAGCTTCAGAAGTCCACTACTCAGATAGTTTGCAAATCAGTGAGCTCAGGTTCAGTGAGGGGCACTCAAAACTAAGGTGGGAGCTATGGAGGGAGGAAGATAGCCTGATGATGATTTCCATCCTTTAAATAAACACACACATACCACACACACACACACACACACACACACACACACACACACACACACACACGTACCTGCCTAACACACAGACACAGAGGTGTACACAAAAACATACACATTCATACACCACACATATATGTGTTTGTATATACACACAGAGGTGCACACCTACACAAGCATGGACACATTCATACGCCACACATATGTGCATACCTATACACAGACACACACTTTTATGGCTCACTCCAAAGGATAAACACATTGGTCTTTTGTATTCTTATAGCACTGGGGAAATCTCTTACATGTGCATTGGCTTTTAGTATTTATTTTGCAGCACACTTCTATTTAAAGCTCAACTATACTTTACAAGGACGGATGGCTTCGGCAGCTGTTGTTAGGTGTCTATTTGATCCCAGACCTAATTGTATTCTGGGGCTTCCTTCAGTTCATTGTCTCTGTGTAAAAATAAGCCTGTATCACATGCCTCCCCCGGGGAAATATTGGAGTCATAAGACAGTATGTAAAACAAACCTTTGATGTAGTTTCCATCAGTGTCCCAGTGAACCTTTCTGGGGATAGTCTAGGCAATGTGAGCTGATCTGCTAGCTGATTTGATCAGATGTGTGAGACTAGAATACCCAGGTGACTTAGGGTGACGAGTTGGGGATGAAGGGACGATATGAGAGATAATGAAGTCATCTGCTTCAATATGGTGGTGGAATTTAGAAGAAAGTTGTTTTAACCATCTTGATCTCCAAGAAAGAAGAGGAGAAAGCGTGTAGGATTCTGACTGCTCTGAAACCCTCACTTTACGTCCACTGGCAGGGCTCCACTGTTGAAGAGTGGGCAGGCTTGGACTCTTCACAATTGCTCCCCAAGACCTTGACATGACTCAGGATAGAGAATTCTGAGCGTATGAGCCAGTCCACAGAAGATTAAAGGCAAAGACCTTTAGAGATAGAGGTACAAGATGGTGGATCTTGACTGTGCCCAAGTCCCTTCATGATAAAAACCACCAGGTGCTCCTACTTAAGTTAGACATTCCCAGGCTCCTTCACCAACTTACGCTTTAGATGATGTCTGATGAAGTCACATTTAAAGATGGTGATCTTTAAGGGCCGAGGGATGGTTAATTAGCTTCTTGTAGCAGGTAGCACTCAGGATGTCCACTTAGCCTGTAAACGGTTCTCCAGTTACACCTCTAACTCATAGGTAGGACTCCAACATTGATATTTAAGTTCTGTCGTCTCTATATCCCTGGCCGTGAAGGAAGCCATGCTGCGTGAGTCAGAGTCTCTCTGTACAATTAAAGACTGAATTCAGGGACAGCCAGTCTACCTCCAAAGCCAACAACATAGACCAGTCTTATTCTGCTATATGAATAATGAGACAGATCAAATGACCTATGCAAGAAATAGAAAAAAGGAAACATAGGTTCTTTCATATCTTGAAGTAGATTGGTTTGGTTTCAATTACTAGTTTACAGTCAGCCCACCCTGAACACACCTGATCTCATCTGATTTCAATAATCACGAGACTTTAAGAAGTCACATACACAAACACATACTTATAGACACATAGCGCCATCTTCAAGTTGGAGGTGAATTGAAGTCAACAAGTCCTCTATCTTAGCACACCAGCTCTTCTGGAAAGGCTATCAAACATTTGTAATTTAATATACACTACTTTAGCTGGGGGAACAGAGTGATATATTTGTAGAAGGGTGAGGGATGGGTGAAGGAGGTGACATGGGGAAAGCGAGGCTAGGCGGAGAGTTACAAGAGCACTGTCAGAGGCTGCAGGGCATCCTAGATGGGTTCTGCTAAGTTCATAATTTCCCCTTGTAGCAGGAAGAGTTTGGGTATTGTCTCAATCTGTGCTTCGTCTGTGATGCAGCATGGATATCGGATGGCATTTTGCATGTAAAACAATATCTGATTGGGATTGTAGATAAAGCTTAAAAACATGAATGGGTTGTTTAATATAATTCAATGTGTTCAGCCAGTTGGGTTGATGTATGCTCAGCTGGTCTGTCCACTGCAGTATCACCCTTGGGCTCCTCACCCAAGGATGAAACAGGTTCTTTCTCAACAGAGATCAGGCGATGGTTGCCTGACTCTTGGGGCTGAATGTAAGTTTGTCCTGGGTATCTTGAGCGAGTGGCCTATGCATCTTGATCTATTGGTTGGGTAGTATGAGCGGTTGTTTTGTTTTACACACATTTTGAGGGCTTTCAATGTATCTCAGTGCTTCACTACGACCAGTCTCAAGATTCTTACATGAAACTGTTAGTTTCTTGAGAATTTGTCAGAAAGTACCCGAAGCGTCTTTTGCTTTCTGAGCACAAAATGAGAAATGCTGCCTTCCCCAGTCCTCTTTTAACCCACCAGCTCCAGCCTTGTAATAGGTAGTGTCTGTGTGTGTTTGCGGGGGTGGGTTTGGTGGAATTCAAGCCCTAAGAAGTCTTGTGTTCTAGAAGGGAGCATTTCATGCCTCTTTTTTTTTTTTTTTTTTCTTTTTTTTTTGGAGCTGGGGACCGAACCCAGGGCCTTCGCTTCCTAGGCAAGCTCTTACCACTGAGCTAAATTTTCATGCCTCTTAAACATTCTTATATGATTTCTCTTTAAAGGAAGTCCACCCTAGAGAAAGGGTAAAGCTAGAGGAACTTGAAGAGTTGGGCAAACCTTTTAGGACCCTCTGAATACCAACCTTTGACCCTTTACTACTGGGGGAATAACTTCAGATTGACTGTAAGATCCATGTAAGGCTAAAGGTGTAGTTTGAGTAGTAAAAGATCAGTGTAGGTCGTTTGATATAACCACGTTTATATTTGATGATACATTTAGAAAAGGGATGTCTGAGGGCTGGTCCTGGAAGTCAACCCCAGAAGCTTGCTGAATTCACAGGAGGGAAAAGGTACAGAAGACTAGATCTCATCTCTTAAGTCAAATGGACCCCAAAGCTACACTTGACCTGAGTGTGATGGACCAGGACCTCCATGTGTGGGCTGAGAATTCTCATGAAAACAGCACTTATGAAGTCTGCACTTTCTTTGATATTAGATGATTTTATTTTACATGTGTGAATGTTTTGCCTACATTCATATATATATATGTCATGTGTATTCCTCATGTCCATGGAGGTCGGAAGAGGGTAGTAGATCCCATGGAACTGAATTAAGGATGGTTGTGAACTATCATGTGGGTGACTGGAATTGACCTCAGGTCCTCTGCAAGAGCAATAAGTGCTTTCCGCCACTGAGCCATCTCTCCAGCCCGAGTCTGTACTTTCTTAATATCGAGTATAAAGCCGTGTAGTTGTTTGCATGTTGAATTATCCCTTTTTATTATTTTTAAGATTTTCAGGATGTTTTGGAAAGGGTAAACTCTCATTCCTTGCTAGATGTGTGCATAATTTATTTATGGTTGCTCAAAGATAAGTATATGGAGGTATGAGGAGAAACTTCTGTTGTTAAGATGCTGAGCACACAGTCATGAAGACCTGAGCTCAGATCACCAGCAATTATGACAAAACCTGGGTGTGACAGCATGTACCTATAGTCATAAAGTGGTAGAGAAAGAAACAGGAGAATCCTGGGGGCTGCCAGCCAGCTAATGTAGAGGAACTAGTAAGCTGATGTTTAGTGAGGAATCCTGCCTCAAAAAGTAAGGTAGACATCAACACCAGGAGACATCAGATGTGGACCTTGGCCTCTACACATGCGTGTGTGTGCCCATTCACCAGCACATGTATATATTCTTGCTTACATACATGCATACCTTCCCATACACAAACAAAAGAAGTATATGGACAGGGCTTGCTGAAATCATGAAATTAGAGAAACAGTCCAATTGCTCCTGATATTAGTCAACCTACCACATACACTGTCTACTGATTCCACTGCTGTCCATGCTTACTGGAGGAAAAGGAGAAAGTCAAGTGTAAATGAAGGAAAAGAAGGGGTTTCAGTCGAACATTCTGTTAACATTTAATCCAGACCCTTGCCACCAGGTTTGCAGCACCCATTTGATTTAATATAATCATGATTAAACTCACTACAGAGGCAAGAAAATATTAAGAAAGTGTACTAATGCATATTTGGTGAGAAAACTGTAAACTCAGGGAAAATATATCTTCATTTCAACATCATGAACAAATGAGATAGTTCTTTGTTTCTTGTCCATTGAGGTATTAAACCGAGACCAAGAAGCCTGGGATAGCTTCAGGATGCCTCCTCCAAGCCATAGGAGGTGCTTGGTGACCTGGATTTTATAGCTCTGGGCTCTGCCTAGACTCTCCTACAGACTGACTTATTCTCGAGGTGTCTGTGGTGTTAGAAAAAGCAGTGTGATATAACGCTATGGGCGTGCACTCTGGAGATGGGAGATCGTAGGTTCATGTTCTATTTAGTCACGCTACGACCGGGAACTCTCTGAGTACCTCTCTCAGGTGATGATCAGACTGGAATATAGGGGGAAGTAATAATGAATAAACACCGCAGTTTATTAGGCGGCATTTTCCATAGAAATAGAACACACACACACACACACACACACACACACACACACACACACACACACATACACACGCATACAGACAGAGAACTGCAGATTCAAAAAATATACATTTATTTCAACCACACAAGCAAACAATATTCCTTATTCTTCCTTATTTCTTTCTGTCTACTCAGGAGTTAAATTGATATTACAGTGCCTGGAATAAGGAAACTTACAAATAGTATTTTGCTTAGATTGACTTACATTAAGTCATTATTAAGGAGGCTGATTTCAGACAATGGCTGCCTGTAAGCTGGAGTGGGAGAGGACCTGGTTACTGTCTGTCCAGGGGCCTGGCAGCCTGGAAACAGAGGATCCAAGGATACATTGCCCAGTCTAAGGATGAAAGCCTGGAGGTCTCCTTGGAAGTCCTTGTGTGTGTGTGTGTGTGTGTGTGTGTGTGTGTGTGTGTGTGTGTGTGTGTGTGTGTGTGTGTGTGTGTGTGTGTGTGTGTGTGTCTCTGTGTGTGTGTGTGTCTGTGTGTGTGTGTCTGTGTCTGTGTGTATGTGTGTGTGCGTGTCTGTGTGTGTGTGTGTACATTAAAAGACTGGATAGATGGAGTCTAGGATCATAAGCAGAGACTGTAGGAGTGTTACACATTCAGGAGGAATGGAGTTTGTGTGTACGGACTGGCTGTTCCCTTACAATCTTACCTCACCCAGGGCTACCACATGCAGATGGCTCTGCTCCCACCCAGAGCAGGCTGTTCCCTTTCAATTGCCCTTCTGCACGTGCGTCTTTTCCAGGAATACTCACACAGACACTTCCAGAAGGTTGTTTTACTGACCCCCATAGGGCTTGCCCTCCTTGCTGTGACAAAGTACCCAAGAGGAATAACCCACATAAGGAAGGAATTATTTTGGTTTGCTATGTCATAGATTTCAGCTTATAGTCCTTGGTTCCATTGATCTCGGGCTGTGAAGATCATCACAGTAGCAGAAGCATGTGAAGAACAAGACCATTCGTCTCCTACCAGGTAAAAACCAAAGAGCAAGACAGGTACCTGGGGCCACATAGAACCAAGCTTTTAAGACACATGATCCATTTCATCTAACGAGGCTCCACCTTCTAAAATTCCTACAACTTCCCCAAATACTGTCTCCAGCTGGTTTCCACCATGCTCAACATATGAGCCTGTGGAAGGACATTTCATATCAACCCATAGTACTCCACCCTTATCCCCAAAGTCCTCATGGCCACAATTTAGTGCAAAATATATTTAATCCATTTTCAAATACCCATAATCTTAACATTTCCAACATTCTTCAGAAATGCAACTCAAGAGTCTCTACCAAGACTCAACGCAATCTTTTAGCTATGATCCCTGCAAAAAAATTTTTTTAAAGTCACTTTAATATACACATTTTTTTCCAAAGGGCATAGAGAGGGATGAAACCAAAGCAAGAACAGCGCCCAACAGGGCAAGCAATAAACCCAGTGGCTCTGTGTCTGTATCCAGAGCCATGGTGATATCGCCTCAGCTCTAAAGGGCTTGGATGGCTCCTCCCCCTAGGACCTTCGTAAACTACATGGCCTCTTCTCTTGAGCTGGCTGCACTCATTATCTGCAATACATCCAACAATCCTGACATCTCCAGAACCCTAGAGTCTCCCTGGCAGATTAGATTTCTCTCAGAATCTTCATGCGTTGTTTGCTCTGGCAACCCCTACGGGAGTTCCAAACCCACCACACATTGGTTAGCCTCCTTGGCTGTCCCTTGATATCTGTTTGGAAGCCTATATGACTCTGCAATCTTTGCATCCTGCATGACGGCAAAATCAAGGCCACATGGATGCAGACAAGGTTAGCCATCAGCCTGAGCAGAAAATAGGCCCATTGCACCATAGTGGTAGCGACCACTGAGTGACTGAGCCAGGAAAAACACTTCTCTAGTCACCTCTGTGTGTACACGGTACTCATGAGCTCTCCCCTCAGAGCAAAATTTTTTCAAATGAGTTACACCCCTTTACATCTTTGATGCCTTCATGGGCAGAAAACATCCTCATGGTCCTTCCCATTGCACCATAGTGTTTGTTTGTTTGTTTACAAGAGTTGTTTTTAATATTTGGGCAACTGTTTTCTCTGCTAACCAGTGAGAGGAAAGTTCCTGTTTGATTATACTTTTATAGAAGACATAAAGAAATCAAATTAGGTACAATTAATTGACATTTGGACACCTGTATTGTTTTCCTATGGAACTGTGTTCATCAATACACTTCATTCGTCCACTCCATTCAAGGATGGGCAAAGCACTCACGTTTTGACAAGATTTTAAAGCTTCCATAAAGTTAAATCAGGGATAGGGTAATGAATGTAAGACAACCACAAAATGAAATATGAATGTATGACGTTTTTGTTTCAGGAGTGAGTCCTTGAAAATATATGTGGTCACTATAGAGATGTTTTAATCACGAGACAGCATATGAACATGTAAATAACTCCCTGGGACTGCTATGTCCAGTCACTTGTGACGTTGTATGGTTTTCCTTTTCCTTCGTTTGAAAAAAAAGTTAATTTTCTGGAGACATCCATCACTTCTACTTCCGGGGGCTGTAATTGGTCCTTCCCACGTTGTTCTCTGTTTGTAGGCAGATTACATCTTGTCTCTGTGTTGGTGTGCTTTTCTGTTCGATGACAGAGTGGGGTCTTGCTGAACTGCACACACAGACAATAGATTGTTGTACGTCTCCAAAATCACATCCATGTACAGTGCCCGCTGAGCATTGAGACTTTCCCATTCCTCTTGTGTGAACTCTGGAGCCCCGTCCTTGAAGGTTAAGAAACCCTGTAGAGTGTTTCCCAGTCTTTTTTTGTTGTTGTTCTCACAGATTCAAATGTTGGAAGTGTTCTTGAAATTTCACAACCAGGTTTGAAAACTACAAAGCTGGATCCTTTGTTAGAAGTCTCTGTGGCCTTTACCATCCAGGGCTCTTAGTTTTGATTTACAATTATGGAGATTGACTGAGCATATAGAGACCTGGAGGACTCAGGCCTAGTCTCCCACCAGGACTTCCTGAACGCAAAGCAACCAAGACACACCGAGAAAGGCCGGGAGTATTCAATATGTTCCTCATGGTTGGGTGGGAGACTCATGTTCCAGTCCCTTTCATGGCTATAGTAAAACTCCGAGGGGAGCGGGGGGTCAGCCTTCCCTTTAAACTACAAACAACCTTTATTGTCATGGTAATCAGACTTGCATTCTTTATATGCTCTTTGGGTGATTAATCATCGCATGGATGGTGTGCTGTTGGCATCCTCAACGAATGGACAGGGCACAATAGGCATTTTAGGTAAGATGCTGAACCTCACCAAGGAACTTATCCACCACATCCGTCACTTGCCAACTATCTGGTGGATAATTGGCAGGCATGATTGGTGTGAGCTTTCTTCCTTCCTTCCTTCCTTCCTTCCTTCCTTCCTTCCTTCCTTCCTTCCTTCCTTCTTTCCTTCCTTCCTTCCTTGCTCCCTTCTCCTTCCTTCTTTCCTTCCTTCTCCTTCCTTCTCCTTCCTTCCTTCTCCTTCCTTCCTTCTTCCTTCTTCCTTCTCCTTTCTTCCTTCCTTCCTTCTTCTTCCTTCTTCCTTCTCTTCCTTCTTCCTTCTTCCTTCTCCTTCCTTCTTCCTTCCTTCCTTCTCCTTCCTTCATTCTTCCTTCTTCCTTCTCCTTCCTTCCTTCCCTTCCCTTCTTCTTCCTTCCTTCCCTTCCTTCTTCTTCCCTTCCTTCCTTCCTTCCTTCTCCTTCCTTCCTTCCTTCCTTCCTTCTTCTTCTTCCTTCCTTCTTCTTCCTTCCTTCCTTCCTTCCTTCCTTCTCCTTCCTTCCTTCCTTCCTTCCTTCCTTCTTCCTTCCTTCCTTCTTTTCCTTCCTTCCTTCCTTCCTTCCTTCCTTCCTTCCTTCTTCCCTTCCTCCCTTCCTTCCTTTGTCTTTTTCCTTTCTGTTCCATTCCCTGGAAATGAGTTTGTGTCAGGATTTATTGAAATGGAAGTTTCTAGTTTCTTTGGAGACTCAGTTGTGTCATGCGATGTTTTTCTGGATGCTGTCTTACGAGAAAATGCTTGCTGAGAACAGATCCATGGTGTTTTCCTGGAAGCTGTTTTGTGAAAGGGCAGTGATGTTTTGCTGGAGTGGATGCTTGAGAGGGTGTGTGATGTTTAGAAAGAATAGAAACATAACCCCACAGAGAGTGCGAGGATGCTCTTGTGTTGGTTTACCTTGTCTCACTTCAGTGGTCTTTGCTGATCTTTTCCTGTCTTGAATTCATAGAGAGAAAAGTGCCAAAGAGCTTCTGTGGTGTTCCAGCTGCTTCTTGCTGGTTCCGCAGACTCATGCCATTCAGAGGAGCCTTGCAGTTTCTTCTGGATCAAGCCGCTGCTACTGATTTATGTTTGGTATTTTGGACTGGACTGTTGTTCTGACAACAAAGACTGGAATCGACCTAGAAAATTACTTCTAAACAGGACCACATCCCCCATCGCCCATTAATCTTTCTTTTCCCTACCTCTGGGAGATTGGCTAGAAGGGAGGTTGAAGAGTTTAAAATTCCTTATTAAAGTAGGTTTTGAAAAATCTAAACCTACAAATTATGATTTAACTGGAAATTTCAGATGCAGGAAAAATTAAAAGAAAAACAAAACAAAACCTACAACCCCGGATGTTTTGACTACGAACCTGCAGAATTTAATTTGTGTCAACATTATTTGGGTTACAAAAAAAAAAAAAAAAAAACTGATAGAGTTTGTGAAGCAAGAGTGAGTCGTGTCTGAAAAGGAAGTCATTTTTAGCATTGTGACAGGAGGATGTGGTCTACCAAAGTTAGAAAACTGTCACCTTTGGTAAATGGAGCAACCAGCTTCCAGAGGAAAGGTCTTGAGTTGTTAGACAGGAATTCTGAGTTCAAGTCCTAGGATCTCCTTTGCTGAAGCATTTGGACAAGTACCTTATGTCTCTGATTTTCAGATGTTGTTGTTTTGTAAGGGATGGGTGATTTTTCTCAAGACAGGGTTTCTCTGAGTAGCCCTGGCCATCTCAGAACTCACTTTGTAGACCAGGAAACTATGTGCAGATCTGCCTGCCTGCTACCGCCTCTTGGAGTTCTGGGATTAAAGGCATGTGTCACCTCGTCTGGCTTGCATTTCTGCTTTCTTGATAGTGTGGTAGGCAAGATTCTATCAGCAATTCTGTGCGTCCTTTTCTGTGTTTATGATTGTGTGCTGTGTGCGTGAGTACGAGACAGTATGTGTGAGTGGGATGTGCATGTGGCACCACAGAGATCAGGGGTCAATGTCAGCTGTCTTCCTCCATTACCCTCACCTTTTTTGAGAAAAGGTCTTTTCCTGAGCCTGGGGCTTGTCAATTTGTCTTTCCTGACTGGCCTGCTTGCTCCTGGAATCCTCCTGTTTCTGACTCCCAGGTTAGGGGCCCACTTCACCATGCCTGCTTTTATCCAGGTGAGAGGGATACAAACTCAGATTCTCATGCTTGCACAGAAAATGCTTTTCCCACTGAGCCATCTCCCCAGCCTCCATAGAAACCAGCATTTACTGCAGTGCAGTAGTTAAATGTGGTGTTTTCAGAAGTTAGATAAGACTTAGTCTCGGGCTGATATGCTCAGGTCAATAGCTATGCGATTTTAGAAAAATTCAATTTTTCCATTTTCCATTATTTCATCACCCTTAAAACTGCTCCAAGGGTAATAACTCCGGCACGGACTGTCCTGGAGGTTAAACACACTTGAACTGTTGGTAAGTAAGAGCTGATGTAGCTGGGCACGCTGTGCCACATTCTTCCAAAACAATCAGCCACAGGGGAAGGGAATCAAAGTCCCTCGGTGTCACAGAGAAAAACAAGTTAAGCCAAACATTTGCATTCAGCTGTCCCAGCCTCACGAGCACCTTGCTCTGATGCGGGTCGAGCATCCGTGAAGAAAAGAGGCCTTGTCAGCTCTTTGCCAACTCAAGGCTCATAGTCCATTGCATTCACTAACACAGGGAGCTGACGTCACTCGCTGCCTTCTGGTTTCCGGAGGGTCCACGGCAGCTTGGGATGTTTCTAGTGTCCTATAAGGGATTGGGGTAGCAATGGCAGATGCAGGCACGGGCAGTATGTTACCTACCCCCCCCCTGGTGTTTGCTGAACATGTATCAGCTTTGCAGCTCAGGAGCCCGTGGCGTTTAGGTTTGTCCTAACTTTGACCTTCATAGGATTCATGTTTGATTCAAGATAGATCTCTGCTAATACGGCTCCCTCGACCTCAGAGTGCCCTTGTTGAATTTACAAATTGAGTAAATTCTTCTCTCTCTTAGAAGAGTTTGTGTGCAGTCATTTGACACCAGACAGCAAACGAAGCAAGGGCCAGAGGGTACCAGTTACAAATTAAAAGATCTGAAACCTAACTAAAATGGGCTGAGCCCTCACAGCGGGCCCGGCAGTGGCCCACGGAATCTTCCCAACAGTTCCCTTAAAAAGATTCTCTTTTAATCCCGATTTAACTGGGGGGAAACCTGAGGGACAGACAGATTGAATCATTTGTTACCCAGCTAGCGAATGGTGAGATTGGGATTTAATCGGTTATGGCGTGGCACTAGGACAAGACAGGTCAGCTATACTTGCTCAATGGCACAAGATACATGTAATAGATTTTTATAGTTTTATTAAATATTGAACTCAGGAAAATTAAATCATAGCAGGCTGCAAATATAATTCAAACTTTTATTAAATGTCAGGATATTGGATCTTTGGATGCATTTTACTTCTGGGCAATTGCCCAGGCTTGAAGCATATATTTAAGTATTTGCTGTCGTGATTTTGCATTGATTTACAATAGCAAACCAAATTACATGGCGGGGAAGATTAAATTACTGGCACACTTTTGGGAGGAGACCTTTTGATCTTGGTGAACAAGTTCAAATGTGACCCGGTAACCAGCAGGCTTCTTTGACCTGGGTGTTTCTTTTTACTCACTATTCTATTGAATGACGTGTTGTCCGATTTGGACCTTCCAAAAAGGAGGGTCATTCCGTATCTTTAAACTGTATTACTGCAGTAAACAAATGATCTTGGTTTGGGAAGAGATGTATGGGTGCTTTCAAAACTATTTTCTGCTTAGTTTAGAAAGCCTAAAATTGCTAACTGTGCCAACTTCCTTTTCTTTCCCTGAAGTTCTCTATAATATTCTGGGAGTCGAAAGAAAGATCGACTTTTTTCATCACAATAATGTCAAAGGCCACACCCCTGCAGGAAGTATCATCATTACCCTGTCTCTGCCCACCCTGCTTTTGACTGCACCCTGTATCTCTTACATTAAACTAGATTCCAGACGGCTCGAACTCCATGCCCACCCAGTTATGAGATCAACTCTGGTAGGAACTATATACACCTCTCCTTTGGAATTAGTTTCCATCAGGGCCCAGGGGCATGGGCTTGGTGTATAGTTCCCGAGTACTTCCTGGTTGACTGGCCTGCACCTCCCACTGCCAACTAGCTGCCTGATGCCTGACACGGTAAATGGACTTCCCCATGAGTCTTCTGCTCCTGTGTTCCTCCCTCTGAGCTTAAGTTTTGTGTAGTCACTAACTGGGTTATGGTTAATCCACTACGTTTTTAAGGATTGTCCAAAGAGTTTCCTATGTCCAAGGACCCAGGGAGAGCGCCTGGCTGGGAGCCTGGCCTCTCCAACAGAAACAATCACAGGAGTGGGTCCCCAAGGCAGACTAAAGGGACCTTGACACTCATTGTTTTAAGAGAAGCCATTTAAGCATTACCAAATAAAGAAGAAACGGCAGACCCAGATGTGAAGTGGGAGGTTGTTGTTGAAAAGAAAATGTAGACGGGGTGCCAGGTT
Source organism: Rattus rattus (assembly GCF_011064425.1). Classification (NCBI taxonomy): domain Eukaryota; kingdom Metazoa; phylum Chordata; class Mammalia; order Rodentia; family Muridae; genus Rattus; species Rattus rattus. Next base: position 12,129,203 of record NC_046160.1, on the reverse strand, counting down.
GAAGCGAGCTCAAAGAAAAGAGCGGGGGGTTCTGAGTGCAAGCGGAACAGAGCAGAGCACGCAGGATAACGCAGGGCAGGGCAGGGAATGAATCCTGCGGGTTCTGTGATCCTTTAACCAGCAGTGACTGGCACCTGTCAGCATGGACACAAGACCTTCAGGTTTGCAGCTGGCCTGGCTTGTACTCGGCTCCTTTTGCCTGTTTCTGTCTGTCTTTCGCTGCCAAGACCTCAGCAAGCCTCTCGCCTGCTGGACTCTGTGCTCTGTTCCATTTTCAGTTTAATAGAATTGATGTTGCTCCGCGCTCCCAGGACACATGGCATTGCTCTGTCTGGCGCTGGCAGTGCCTTCAACAGAAGGGGGCGGGGCGGGTGGAGAGAAAGAGGACTGCCAAGAAGCTATTTCCTTCAGCGGCGGTCCCACTGTGCCTCCTGCTTCTTGTGAGCGACAAGCCTGAAGGACTCTGAGTGGGCTTTTTAAATTAAAATGTTTGATGTTTTCTATCACGGAACATAGGAGATCATCTCTAATTAAAGTCAGCAAGTGTTTATTGAATGCAGGGTTTAACTAGCATCGCTTACTTTCCTAACCTGTTATAAAAATCATAGAAGCAAAATAATAATAATAAATTAATAATAATATAATGGTGATGATGATGTAATAAATACAGTGAGGTTCCAGAGTTCAAGGACATTCTCACAAGCCATTACTGTCTTCCCTTCCCCTCGTTCAGTTCTATAGATTGAACTCAAGGCTTGGTGCACGCTAGGCAGTCATTCTACCACTGAGTACAATCCCGGGTACCTCCTGGCTTGAAATCACCTAATGCATATGCGAACGTAGCTAACATCACAAACCACTTCAGAGCTTTCTGTATATCGTGACTCAGATGATGCCAGCTAAAACCGAACCACACAAAGAACATTTATTTCAGTCTCACTCCAGGATCTGAACAGATTCCGATCTTTTCAGCTTTGCCAACGTATGAAGAACTGGAACTGTGCGTTTTTAAGACATTTGAGAGGTACAGCCCGATGTTCAGGTATGTGTGTACATTACGAGGTGACTGCCACGGTCAAACTATTAACATATCTGTCACCTCACAGAATTTCCATTTTCTGTGCTGCCTGGAGTGAGAACATTTAAGAAAATTTCTAGGCTATGACACAATATTGTCAAGTGTCGTCACTCACCAGGCTAACAGAGGCATAGCCATAAGCAGTAGGAATAGACAGCTGAGAGTCTCAGGCATGAAGCAGAGAGAGAAAACCGGAAGTGGCATGAAGTTTTAAACTCTTAAAGCCTGCCTCCAGCGATGTACTTCCTCCCACAAGGCCATACATTCTGTACCTCCTCCAAAAAGCCCCATCAACTGAGGACCCCGTGTTCCGACATCTGAGTCTATGGAGGATAGATATTGTCACCAAACCACCATAGGGTTATATCTTAGATTCCACACAGACGTGATATCAAGTCATATTTATTGTGCAGAGTCTGGCTCATCACCGTAAGGTACCCAGGATCATCCACATGGAAACATCTAGACTGTCAGGGGGGCAGACATTTTAGTTATAATCCCAGCGCATTGGCTTGGACCCTGGAATGAGTTTCAGGACATGCAGATCCCCAGCTGAGTGTGAGGTGCCACCCATGATACCCAGACTGATGCTGGACATGTTTGTAGTTTGGGGGAGGTTCAGGTACGTTCCACTGTTCCGTCTTTCTCCAGCTTAGCATAAGATCCCTTTCCTCTGGTGTGGGAGTATGAAGATCCACCTGTATTGCGGCCCCTTAAGTCATTTTTGTCCATGAGACCTCAATACATTATTCTTCGTGCCATCCTGGATCCGTCTGTCTGTTTTTGGTTTCATGGTACCTTCTACCTTCATGGCCAGTTCTTGCCAGGACTGGGTTATTCTGAAATATCATGATGTCACCAATAACAAAGTCCTTGGCAAGGTCCCAGTGTCTGTATGTATAGTCTCTCTCTGTCTCTGTCTCTCTGTCTCTGTCTCTGTCTCTGTGAGTGTGTTCTCAAGGACCACCTAGAGAACTCTGCATACTAGACAAGCACTCTACCTGTGAACTATAACCACACCCCGATGCCACGTTTAAAAAACAATGCAAGTTTTAGTTGGGAAAGCGAACACCTGTGATGGGAGCATTCAGAAGGCTGAGGAGGAGTTCAAGGTCAGCCTGAGCCAAGCTCGGAGACTCTCACTCAAAAACAAAAACAAAAGCAAAAACAGAAAGAGTTCTATGGATCTTTGAAATTCTAATCAGTAATAAAACCTCTTACACACACACACACACACACACACACACACGCACGCACGCACGCACACACACACACACGAATACACTTGCACTCCACCAAATCAAATTAAATACATACAGCCAGCAAACAAATCGCTAGTGGCTGGCTGGATGATTAACCCATAGATTGTTGGAAATGTTGAAGCAAATCACAGAAAAGGGCCCTCCCCCAGACTAACCGAAAGGGTTAGCTTCCTTGACTTCCTCCTACCAAAAGGGCTCTGTTTAATTTTCACATCCCCACGTCTGGTGTCCTTTGATGAAGTATGTCATCTGCTCTTCAAAACTTCCCTGCTGGTAAAAGACCATGCATTTATTTTTAAATACATTCATAATTTCTGCTCTATAGGAATAAACTATGCCTCCGGGAAAGATGCGCATTGCATGGATCCACTGCGTGAAGGTAAACACACAGAGGCATTCCGCTTTCTGTTAATTAATGATAGCGATGCCAAGCTTTTATAGGAAACCAATTTTGCTTCTGAACACCAGGGAGATCTTTGAGCCTAAGAAATGTTTCAATTTAGGAAAGCCATAGCTCAGCTAAAAGTGCAAACGTAGCAGGTGAATTGCGGTTGGTCTAGAAATTCGGATGCATGAAGCGTCTGTCCACGATTGCTCAGTAAGTACAAATGGGTCCCCGGAAGTGTGTTCTTGAAACTACAGACAACCCTGGAAGTTGGAATTCGTTTCTGCGTTTTCCCAGGAATGGGAGTGGAGCTGCTCGGACTGGGGCTGTGGAGGCTGAGGGAGGTTGGAGCTGTGAGCAGCCCACGGAGGTAGAACCTTGCCTTGGGCATGCAAGGCCTTGCTTGGCTGGCGAGGGATCGATGCTCTCTGTCTCCAACGGAGAAGCGTCTGATCTTTTGGCAGAGTGGAAGTTTGGTGTCCCCTTCTTTTTATTCATTGGGAGGTTATTTATGAAACTCACTAACTGCGACATGACCTCTTTGGTATATTTAAAGCGATCCTGGGCTGATGCTCTTGGAGGCTGTTTTGTACATGCAGATGCTGCTTGTCAGCAGGAATGCGTGATTAGACAAGGTGAAAGGAGAAGGATATGAATGCCAAGTCTTGCTGCAAAGCTCAGTAGAGGCCTGCTTGGTGACCAAAGAATAGTAGAAATCATTGTTACTTAAAGCGAAGGCAGGGGAGCTGGGTGGCGGTGGTGCACACCATCAATCCCAGCACTTTGGAGGCAGAGGCAGGGGAATCTCTGAGTTTGAGCCAACCTGGTCTACTGAATTAGTTCCAGGACAGCCAAGGCTACGCAGAAAAACCCTGTCTCAAAAACGCAAAACCAAAAGGAAAGTGAAGGAAATAGTTTTTACTGGGTGAATACTAGGCATAAATTCTGCATAGATAAACCACGTCCACCAACGCACATACACAACGAGACTAAGCATGGTACCATATGTAAGATTTACAAACTGGAGGGCTGAGATATAGTTCATTTGGTCCATGCCTTAGATTTGATCCCAAGCACCAACCACATTAACCTGGAGTTGTGCCTCAAGCCTGTAATCCCAGCACTTGAAGGTGGAGGCAGGGAGGTCAACTGTTCAGAGTGCCACCCTCTGTGACATCCAATGTGAAGGCAACCCTGAGATACATGAGACTCTGCCTCAAAAATAAGTATGGACTGGGAATAACCCAACACAAGAGGGCAAGCTCAAATGATGCTGTATTTCTACAGTGGAGTATTATGTAACTGTGAAAACAGCTTCCGGCTTTGGAAGAGTGAAATGCCCACCTCAGATCCCCAAAGACAGCCATCAGGTATAGTCAAATATGTACACACACATACTAGGTATATGTTTTGAAACTCTGCGTATGGACCAATGCTACCTATGGGGGACAATATTGGGGACTGTGAGAGGGCCATTCCTCGGTCTTGGCATATTTCGGTATTAATGCAAAGATTGTAATTAGCACGTAGTATTCCTGTAGTTAAATATATACATATTTTAAACAGAAGTTTAAATAATTTAAAAGCGTTTCAGCCAAGTTTCTCAGAGTAAACCTAGGACAACAACACAGTAGCCAAAAAGAGCAAATCTGTAGCTGTCAAGGGGGTTTTATGGTAGCTTGAGGCTATCAGTAGATTCCATTGGAGCGTATTTCTAGAGCATGCACTGGCTTCTGAGACAGGGTGGGATCAGGAGTCTAAGTCAGTGGCTCTCAACCTTTCTAATGCTGGCATGGTTGAACCCTGATGGGGTCCAGACTCACAGGTTGAGACCCACTGACCTGAGTGTTCACTGGTCTCACCACCCCCTCCCCCGTCCCCATTCCATCAGCTTAATGAGACTGCTACCCATATACAGTCAGTCTTTACTTCTTCAGGATTTACAAAGCACTTTTTGAGTCTTGAGCAAGATAGGAAACCTGTGAGGGGCCGGCCCTATTGTCCCCATTTTCAGGGAAGCTAATGGAGGTTCAGGGGAGTTAGTTTATATGCTCCAGTGACACACACAGCTAGTCTAGAGCTGCGCAAGAACTCCGACAAGGAATCTATTCCCAGTGAGGACATTAATCCCAGGTAAATCACTACTTTTCTAGGTCTCGGGTTCTTCAGCTATAAAAGCAGGCTTACAGCAGTTTCCTAAGCATGAGAGTTTAGAGGAAAGCAAGTGCCTTACCCACCCCATTTCCAACTTTGAAACAGCGACCCCACCCTCCAGAATACACAAGCTCATGGTTCTGTGGAAGGGGAAAAGGCTGTTGTGAACCGACTTAAGGGACTGATTGTTTTCTTGCAGAACATCTGGAAAGGGCCAGAGAGAACACATCACATCATTCCTGTCATCCTTGTCAACACTGCCATCCCTGATGCTGATGCGGTCCTCCTCCCTGGGTGTGGTACAGGCTTGCAATCTTGATGTTCAGGATGGTGAGGGAGAACTGCTTTCTCCTGACCTCAATCTTTTCAGCCTCTTATGTAAGGGCTTGGCTTGAATGCAGAGTGAAAAGATGGTCCTGTGCTGTTCTGACTGGTGCGTCGTGACTCTAAATAAACATTCTAAATGATCAGATTTGCTGTGTCACTGGCAATGGGTCGGAGTAAAACAAGTCATCCTGTCTCACGACACGGCCACTGCCTTATTTTTATTGTTTTTCTTGTACTCTTTATATGTGTATATAATGTGTATGTGCACATGTGGGAGGGTTATGTAAGGTGTTTGGGCAAGAGTACACCCTGCATAGCATGTGGTGGTCAGAGGACAGCTCTGGGTATCAGTCTTTGCCATCTACTTTGTTTGAGATTGATCTCTTACTGTTTGCTGCTGTGCACGATAAGTTAGTTGACCTGTGAATCTCCTGTCTCTGCCCACCTCACTGTAGAAGTGCTGGGATTATAGACGAATACTGTTGTGTTTGGCTTTACACAGGCTGTGGGGCATCCAAACGCAGGTGTTCATGCTTGTGTGGCGAGCACTTTATCTACCTAGTCATCGTCCCAGCCCCTACAACTGTCACACTATTAATAGCATCTGCCAAGCAACTGAGCCTGAAACCCGGGCTAATCAACAAAGCTTCATGCACCTATGGCCACAGGGCAATGCTTTAAGGTATAGTTTTTATTAGTATTCTGATACACTGTGGAAAATAAACCAGAAGATGCCTTCCATTGGAAAGGAAACGTATACCCCACAGACCCTGAGAGAAGGAAGGAACAGCCTATGGGGACCCCAGAGAGGAGTATACGCCTTTTGGGAGCCTGGAGAAGGAAGTAATAGGAAACACAGGACTGAGTCTTTCTTGGAAGAGTTTTTCCTTCAGAAAGGAGTGGGCAAGTGAGGTAAGCAGGCTTAGGGATAGCTAATTTGAACCTTCTAGAAGGTTCTAGCCTTAGTAAATATTACCAGTTCAGAGCATTATCTCTCAGGGCATATACTTTCTTTCAAAGGGCTCAAGTCAATTCTTTTTTTAAAAATTTACCAATGAATCTATATATCTAGGTATCTACTTATCTGTCTGTCTTCTTTTTCTTTTTCATTATCATCATCATCCATTTATTTACCTATCCATCATCATCATCTATTATCAACTTGTATCTATCATCTATCTATCATCATCAACTTATTTAACTGTCTCCATTTATTATGTATGTATATATGTATGTATATATGTAAATATGTATCTGTCTATCATCGATCTGTCTATTGTGTCAGTGTATGTCTTGTGGTGTGGCTGCACATGTGTGTGGAAGTGAGGGAACAACTTTCAAGAGTCAGTATTTTCTTCAACCTTGTGGGTCTTGGGGATTGAACTCAGCTCCTCGTGCTTGGCAGTGAGCTCTTTACCCTCACCTGCTGAGCCGTCTCGTGGACTCCCACATGGAGTGTTTACATAGAACTGACTTCCTTCTTCAGTGGCTCATTCCTTGCTTCATAGCCATTCTTCCACCAGCCCTACTCAGGTCTCTCCGTGTGGTGTCTGGTCAGTAACACGACCTCCCACAGGTGACGGATGGACCTTTGTCTTGCCATAAAACCATTAAAAACAGAAGCCCCAATTCCAGCACAAACCTGCTGTAGCATGCTTACTTCACAGGAAGCCTCTGCCCCTGCTGTGTCCATAACATTCCCTGTTCATTCCCGTGGTAAGTAGGCTAGCATCTACAACACCCCCGTACTCCCCACCGTTGTCATTATTTTCCTCATGAAGTCTTTCTGTCTAGTCCTCCACATTCATCTGGATTTATTTGCTTTCCCCTTTTATTTTTACCAGTTAACCTCTATGTCTTTGCCCTCTCCAATACAGCTACTCACTCAGTGTAGAGCTATCTGTCTGTAACTCTCAAAAAACTTGAGTTCTTTTGTGGCATCCATAAGCAAAAGCCAAAGGCTCCGTCTGTGGTCTTGGCAACTTGAGTTCAGGTAACCAAGGCAATTGCTACACATGCTTCATTCTGTAAATGTCAGGTAAAGATCCATTCTGCTAGCATTCTGTGTGTTGGAAGGGAAAGACATCTTCACTACTGTATGATACTGGAAACACCTCAAGGTTCTGGATGAACACTAAGGTCTCTAGACCGATCATGCCTAAGACTGTTATTGACACAATAATCCTCGCCTGGGCTTCTTTTTGCTTTCTGGGGAATCTGTTACAAGAATTCTCCAACCCTTACTGTCCTGGATGGCACACAGAGCAGCGCCTTGGGCAATAAAGGGAGAGTGCTCAAGTGAAATAACGCCTGAAGAAAAAGAATGCAGGAAGCTCAGGAGATCTCTCAGTCGCCCTCCAGCTGTGAGGTGCTGAGAATTCTGCCATCTCTTGGAATTCATTCAGTACACTGAGGGGTCATGGAGGCGGGGAGGCCATGGTGTGTGGTGAGCTGTGGTGGGGTTGGGTGGTCCTGTCGGAAAATAGCAGCTTAATAACCAGGTTTGCTTCCAAGGCTGCCACAACGAATTATTAGTAACTTAGCCACTTAATACAAGTTATCACATTATAGTTCTGTAGATCAAAACTTAGACCCTTTGGGGTGAAGGCCAGTGATTTCAGATGGGTTCCTTCTGGAGATCTGGGGACATTGGGTTCCGTGTTCCTTCTGTCTTCTGGAGCTCAGCCTGCATTCTGTAACTCACGCTAGCGCCTTCCTTCAAGGCCAGTAACACTGTATCCCCCTGGCCATTTTTTCTATTGTCATACCGCTTCCTTTCCCAGACTATGGCAGGGGAAAATTCTATGATTATAAGATCTCACATTGATTAGATCGGATATATGTATATAATTCAGGATAATCTCTCATTTCAACAAAATCCTTAAGTTTTAAGTTTAATGCTTAAATTGCGTGCATGTGTGTATGCGTTTTCACGTATGCGTGAGTACATTTGTGGGTTGCACAGTGGCAGGGTTAGGGGTTGGGGGGGGATTGAGATACACCCAGAGGTCAACCTCAGCTGTTTCTCAGTCAATACCCACCCTGTGTTTTGAGACAGGATCTCTCACAGTCTAGGGATCACCATTGCAGCTAGCCTAGCCGGCCAGCAAGCCTCAGGGATCCTTCTGCCTCTACCTTTCTAACACAAAGATTACACACATAGGCCACCACACCCAGCATTTTAATGTGGTCCTAAGACTGAACTCTGATCCTCTTGCTTGTACAGCAAGCATTTTACTGACCAAGTTATCACAGCTGCAAAAATTCCCTTCCGCTATGTAAGGGAACTTGTTCTTGGGTTGTGGAGGAAGCTGGCAATTACCGGATCCCACCCCAGTCCCAACGCTGATATTTCTACTGAGACACAAGATTCTCACCTTAGACCTGACTTTTCCATCTCCTGAGGAGCTAATTACTCTCCAAAGATATTTTTTAAACTGTCTGACTGATTGGACATCAAATCCGTTTATAACAAGGTTTTATAGACAAGCAATAATAATACTGACAATGGCTTAATTTTTCTTTATTCAAATTATAAGCTCAATTTGCTACACCATAAGCTTGGTGTCATCTTCTCTATGCCTCTTCTTCAAACGTACATGGGTCCCCTCTACTTTAGGAGATTGGGACTTAGCTCAGTGGCAGAATGCTTATATACAAAGCACGAGAGGCTGGCTTTGGTCCTAAATATTGAAGAAAACAAACCAATCAACAAACAAACAACATGACAGAAAAAAATCTACAAAATAGCCTTTACTTTTCCTATCATTTGCAGCAGGACAATGATTCCTCTCCCTTTGTTGCGATAAAGAAAAAAAAATTTCAACATCTGCTACCTATTTTTTTTCCTCACATTTTATTTACCCCTCAGAATCCAAAGGCTTAAGGTCTGTTTTAGTTTCTTTCTGCTCGCTATTGAAAGCATTCCTGAAATTCTTTCAGTTCACCTTGAAGTCCAAACACCATGGTTCCTGTGGCTCTCCTGATTCCTCACATCTGACTTCTGATTCTTCCACCACCTCTGTCTCTCATGGACACCATCCAGTGAACATTTCTGCACAGACATCGTCCTGCCCTCTAAGTCTCAGTGGCCAGGGCCTCAGTCTTTTCAACTGTTCTCCCGCCTGGCTAGTTTGCTTATCCATCTACATAACTCGATCATTGCTTTAGCAATCTTGGCCTAAGCATCTGATCTTCAGTGTTCACTTGACTTCTTTCCCCATTTGATTGACTTACCCAGTGTTGTTTCCTTAACCACAATGTCTGTGTCATCTCTTGCCTCTGTGCTGTCCTTATGAGTCCTCTTACTCATGCAGGAATGATTCTGGGTGCACTGTTACCATTTTCTTTGTCACCACGGCTACAGTAATCGTCATCTTTCTTTTTCCATGGATAGTGTGACAGCTCTTTTCCCCATTGCTTAATATCTTGATGGCGTTTTAAACCCCCTGGGCTCTGAATCAATGTATTGCCATTTTATCCAATATTCTTCCTCAAGAGTCTCCCATCTTTGCTGGACCATGGTGTCCACTGGCCATGAATGAAATGCTTCTTCCTTACCACCAAAGTGTTCCCATTCATCTACAGCCAACCACATTACCACTGCCTGAGAAATAGCTCATCTCCCTGCTCCTTCTGCTGTGTCCTTTAGCATTCCTTTAAGTGACATTTGACCATTCCTATAGGTGACAATGTTGTACACACCTACGACAATCTTTCCATTTATCTAGAAGATCCTTTTATTTCTGGCTTGCATATGTGAGATGAGAGATTAGGGAACAGATTAGCAACCAGTGATCCATTTGGTTTGGTCTATGCACACCCATCTTCTAGTATTGTGTTAGGCATAGTACCTGTAAGCACTATGATAGAGACCTCTGAATATGGAGGGTATGGGGGCAGATCCAGCACAAACTGGATTGGAGTACAAGGCAAATTTGTGTCTTTCAGTAAACTTTTAAGGAAGATCTTCTATTAGCTACCTAATACCTACCAATAATAGGGTGTAATAGTGACATCAGATGAATTAAGGAATCATTCACAGTGAGCAAATGTTGATGTAATCCAAGCTGATAGTCAACATAGAGACTCCCTTACTTACAGCCCTAGCACCAAAGCTCCCTCTTCTTGTGTATCCTACAACGGGAAGCCCCAAACAGTACTTTGGAGCCTTGAGTCTCTCATACATGTAGCCCAATGTTCTCTTGCAGAATATTCTGTTCTGTTGCTTCTCTTGAAGAAAGTCTCCTCAGTAGTTTGTAATCTGTAAGGGCTTTGGTTTCAGGCCAAGAACCTGGAAATACCTGACCCAGATCCTGACTGCTATCAACATACCACCTTTGCCCAGGTTAATAACAAAGCAGAACAAAACAAGACAAAAAACAAAGAAACAAACAAAACAAAAAACAAAAATCCCAACCCCTCAAAAATCCACAAAATTCTTTTGTGCTTTATTTTCCTCATTAATCATTCCCATTAGTGTGCACACACAGGCCACGCCTCATCAAAATACACTGTGCCTTCTTTCCATGTCACCCCTCCCTACTTATTACTCCTATGAACACGAACACTCTGCTCATATTTTCTTCCTCCTATTCTTCCTCGGATCTACTCCAGTCAAGCACACACCCCAACGCTCTTAAAGCTCTTACAGTTAGGCTTGTGGTGACTTCTGCACTGTCAGGCCCCACACTGAAGTCCCAGCCCTTGTCTTGGACAAGTCACTGTCTCTGGGGGCTGATGAATCCCTCCTGTCTGAAATACTTGCTTCTCTTGGCTCCCGGGACTCTGAACTCTTGTATCTCTTTGACCGCTTCCTTTCGGCTCCTCTTGCTTCCCCAGGCTCCGATAGCCAGCGATTTTCCATGTCTCAGCCCTTGACCTTTCCTGTCAAGGCTTACTCTCTGGCTGACATCATCCAGTCTCATGGTTGAAGCCTCGTCTATATTTGGATTCTCTTGGTCCCCAGTTTCTATCTTTAGCCTGAACTTCTTCCTTTAACTCTGTGCTTGCACATCCCATGGCTTGCTCAGTGTCTACTTTGGTAGCTAAGAGAACTCAGTGCACTCCGCCTGAGTTCCTAATGTGGTCCACACTTCCGCTTCCCTCCAGCAGCCTGTGCTTTGTCATCCTCCGTTTTGTTGTCACATTGGAATTCCTTTGGTTTCACTTTTAAGACCTCCCCAGAAACCACATGCTTGTCACCATCTGACAGGCCACCTCCATCATGGTCTAAAAGCTGCTACCTGCCTATGCATTAAACAAACAGCAGGTACCAGTCAGTACAAACCCCGAAGTCCCACCATGCAGACTGGAAACTGCGGCCCTGCCAGTGAAGAAAGACCTGAGCAAGGTGCTCAACTCTGCTTCTCCAGTTTCCTCACTGAGAAGGCTGGGCTACTGGCAACAATGGTGCTACTATCACTAGGAGTTGTAGAAAGGTTTAAAGAAAAAAAAAATATATAAAATACTACCAGCTGTTGCGGTAAAAGATAAAAAGGCGCAACCGGTTCCCGCGCATGCGTACCCTTGCGGTCTTGCTCTCCTTAGTTCTAGCTCTAGCAGGGCCATTGGAACAAGCGCTAATTCATCCCAGCGGCTTCATGCTGCCCCCAAAGTACTCTCTGACCCAGGCAGGTCTCTTGTCACGCCAGTTTCATACAGAGACCGCCTATCTCGCGGCTCTCTTACTGCGGACTCTGAGCACATTCCCAGCATCCGCCCCCTGCTCCCAGCTGAGGCTACCCTCTCGTAACTCTCTGCCTCCGCTCTGTTTACATCCCCAACTTCTGCCCCCTAACGGTTATGGTAGAAACTCCCAACAACCCGTTAAAATCAAGACTCTGCAAACGACAACCCAACAATCAGATTTATATATTAAATTTTCAATCCACTATCCATCCACACAGTAAACTCACAACCAATTGGTAAGGCTATAAACTGTCCACCTAGATAAGATAAATTTGCCTACAGAAATCCATCCCAACATCCCAGCTACCTTGGCAACTCAAGACTGCCCTGATCTGGGTCATCCTTCCCTGTCTCCATCTTGATTCTCCTTCCTTGTCCTTCTCTCCTGCCTTACAGAAGCTTTGTCCTTATTTATTTTTTTACTGTCCAATCATGACCTTGACCTAACTGGTGCCAGCCCTCACCTGCATATTGACATCAACCTACAACCAGCCCCTGTCAAATAGTATGTGACCAATACATGCTAAGCCTTATCTATGAACCTAAAAAGACTCTGTGGCAACAGGCGAAGGGTGGTCTGCAGAATCAGAGAAGTTATGGGAATGACTACTCTGCTGAGCATAAACCAAGAAGATCTTTAGATCCTAAACCTAAGACAGGCGTGGTGTTGTGTGCAGTAATCTAGGTGCCTTGGAGGCAGAGCAAGGCGATCAAGACTTCAAGGCCATCCTCAGACAATAGTGAGTTCAAGGTCAGCCTGGGCAGCATTGAGATGCTGTGTCAAAAATGCAAACATGACTAAGTAAGTAAAAATTAATTAATTAATTAATACCGAACCCATGCCGAATCAGGATAGAGAATGTTTGCGTCAACTACTCCGACCTGTGCTTGTTGCTTGGTCCATTGCATCTTGGTGCAGCTTGTATCTGTCTTGCAGTTTTACAGACAGCCCATTGCGGAGATGCCTTGATCTGGTAGTATTTAGTGTCATCGTGCTGCTCTCCTCGGCTTTAAGAACAATTCCTTCTCCAAATCTCCTTCCACATCCCAGAAATCACAGAGGGCCTTCATCTCAATCCTGGCTCTATTCTAGGTCGATCCCCCAATAACTCTTAAGGATACCATATCTGGTTTACTGTCGCTGCTACCAATTATCACATATAAAAGTGGGCCCTATACATCTAGCCTGCGTGGCTCAGGGTCAGGTCCTCTGCCTCTATACTATGGCTCCCAGTTTAGTGTTTTATGGGATTCCTGAGTGTACGAACAAGCAGGTCTCTGATTCTTGTGCCTCCTCTTGGGCTCTTTTCCTTCTGTTGGTCTGTCTTGTCTAACTTTGATGAATAGTTTTATTTTATCTTATTATATTTAATTTTGTTATATTAAGAAGTGAATGCATGAATGAATGAACGAATGAATGAAAATCTAGACAATAGGGTAAAGGTTAACAACTGAACTGTCACTTAGACTTGCTGGGAGGGACACAGAGTGACACTGGGTATATCAACCACTCCAGGACAGGGCCCATGTTCAGGAGCAGCTGACCAACACATAACTGGACTCCACAATTATTTTTTGTATGTGTACTTTTGTCTGGTTACAGTATGGGTATGGTTCTTACCTTGTTTCCTTGGTTTTGTGAGGCTCTGTTCCACTGAGTTTTGTTTTTTTGAGAAAGAACTTAAAGTTGGGTAGATAAGGAGGGAGAGGGGATCTGGAAGGACAGGCGAGGTCAAGAATATGATCAAAATATATTGAAATTTAAAAATTATTTTAAATAATAGGATATGATTAAAGCTAAATTTAAAACGAGCCCTATAAATATAATTAATGCAGTCATGAATACCATTTTAAATTCTCATTTTATTGGGAGAAAGCAGGGCCAGAATTTTTTGAGAAAAGCGGTTACTACAGAAAATTGTTAGCCACCAAGCAAGACTGGAAAAACTAATTATTACCCACAAATTCCAAGGTGAGCCCAGCCAACCAGGCCTCTTTGAGAGAAAAAAAAATGGAGTAATTAAATAATTTTCCTGAACACCCGAAAGTAACCTTTCCTATGTACGACTAAAGGTCATCAGTTGAAACTTTAGGAATTTCTTTTGGCTAAATGTTGGGGTTTCTCGGAGAGAACCATTTTCCGTGGTGTTGGGATTTCCTCAGGGTTCCTAAAGCATGAGGTGCCTTGGCCGGAAAACACTAAGAGACATCTCCCTCACTGCCAACCCTCTCTCTGACTTGCCACTCACACGATCCAAGGCTCTCCATCACAAGCAGGTTGCCGACACCAAATAAATTAGGCAGATGGAGCTCATATATCAACGCCACCTACGCCGATTCCTTTTTGGCCACTGATGCGTTCCCCTTCTCTCTTCTAATCAGCCTCATAAATCTGACCCTGACAAGGTCCTGCCCATCTCCATCCTGTAGTCGGGGGTGAGATGGTAATTTGTCCCCAGGCTTTCATTCGAGTCTCTCCTTGAGTGACCACCAATGCCATGCGGTACCCACTCATTACAGGGGCTCAGGTGTGACCATGAGGGTCTTGTGCCAAGAGCTGCCAAACAGGTAACTCCTTCCAGGACAGCATGGCTCTCCAAGCACTGTGCACATCAGATGCCACACTCCGCAGTGCCGATGAAATCCTGGCGTGCTGAGCGCTGTGCCGAATAGATCGCACCCTGGGCTATTCTTCCGAGCATCCAGTTGTTGATAGTTTTTCACATCCAAGCTAATGAATGCCAGGACTCACCCTGTTTTTTCCAAGAGATTTATCCAAAACAAGAACTGAAGACAAAAACAGAGCTGTCCAGGGTGTGACTTTGCTCTCCCGAGTGGGGACAAATGCTTATGTGACCCTGTTGATTTGAGTTTGACTCGACCTTTGTCTCCAGATCTTGGCCAGGAGAATCAGGAACATTGACCCAGCTCATGCTGGTGGTGGAGTTTATGTTCCTCATTACGTAAGCAGTGGTGCTTTCTGCCTTCTAGGAGATATGTCTTTCAGTCTGGACTGTGTCCAAATCCTTGTTCTTCTCTCATTCCCTTCTTAAAAGGGAAGGTGGAGAACATATCCCATCCCATCAGAGAAGAAGGAGAGGGGGTGATGGGAGAAAGGATTGTGGAAGGGGTGACCGGGAGTGGGCAGTGATTTGGATGTAAAGTGAATAATAGGTAAGTAAGTGAATGAATGAATGAATGAATGAATGAATGAATGGGGAGGGTAGCTTTCTCTCTCTTCTCATACAGGTGCTGTTCAAGGCTGACTCGATGTCCCCGTGTCCTCCGAGAGCTTCTCAATGGTCCAGATACTCTTACCCATACCGTATGATTTGTGCAGCTGTGGGCAGTCATTTCACACACAGGCCTTTCCAGATCGTCCACTTTAAAGAGCTTGGAGGGTGAAGACACCTCATCGGGCCCAGCAGCTCATCTCTGCTGCCCGCAAATCCGCATTGACCCCCCTCTGTGGGCCCATAACAAATAGGCTATTGAAAGAGCACAATGGCCCCTCCTAGTTTGGGTACACATCATCTACCTCACTGACACTACAGGGAATTTATGTATCTGGGGGCTTTAAACCAGGCCCTCATGCTTTCCAAGGGCCCAGTCCTTGGAAGGGTCATGTTCTGAGCACAGGATAATGGCCGGCCAGAGTGAGCAGTCTCCAGAGCGTGCTGTTGGAGATGCTGAAGTGATGAGAATGAGCGCAGCCATTGGTTATGTTGAGTGCTTGCTGTGCGTCAGCTCCACTCATTGTCTCTGAGGGCTTGGTCTTTGTCTTCTTTAGCGTCTTCCGGCATCCTCAAGGAGGGTCCCATTCTTACCCCCACTTCACAGACGAGGAACCAGAGGCTCAGAGTCTTTTCTTTTAATGAAGTTCCGTATTTTCCAGGGTCCCCGAGCCTCGGCCCCAAACTCCCAACCTCTCAGCTCTTTAAAGCCATACTTCCCTTGGGCAATCTCACGTAGTCCCATGAACTTAATTGTCCCTATGCAATCTGTACCTGTATGTCGATATCACTAAATCTACATCTCTACTCTAAACCCTCCCCACTCGCTCTGCTTGGGAACAAACCCAGGGCCTTGCACACATCAAGAAAACATTCTACCGTCAAGCTACAGCCTCAGCCAGGCTGCCTGTCTTAGTCGTAAATTCACACATCCGACTGCCTTTTCCACTGGGCTTGCTAAGTGCCGTCTCAAAGTCAACATGTCCAAAACATTCTTCTGCTTCTCTCTCTAAATGCTTTTCTCCTCCGGTCTTCCCCTCGGAGCTCCTGGCAAACCGTTTAGAAGCTCACAGCATCGCTGTGAGTCAGACCTCCACCCGTCTCCCTGTTTCAACTCCTGCCTCCTTGACTCATGTGCTAATGGTATCTACCGTGACTAGGTCATCCCCTCTGACTGGTTGTCCTGCCTGACACTGGCCATCCCCAGGCCCTGGCCAATTTCACACAGCAATCTGAGTGACATTTACAGACATGAATCAATTCATGCCCTTTCCCTGCTTAAAACTCCTTAAAGATTTTCTTTTGATTCAAGTCCAAGCTCCATGTATGGTTGGACTTGACTAATGCTGCAATGTCATCTTGTACTTGAGCTATTTCCCATTCCTTCATCCCTCATCAACTGTGCTCTATCCACGGCACTCATTTTCAGTTCCTTCTTGATACAAAGTTCTGTCCTTCCTCGGGGCCTTCGTGCTTGGAAGGCCCTCTCCCTGGCCTATAGGAACTCTGCAAATAGTGTTGAATCAATGGAGATGATAGGTTGTCTCTTTTATTTGAATGTAAATAGCAACATGGACATGTGTCACTAATAAATTACCTAGCCATTTGCATCTATGACATCTACATTAGATTTTCTTACTATTACAGGCACAGGGGAGGGAAGAGAGTGGGAAGGATAGGATGGCCCTGCAAGGTAGACGTTTATAGCCTGGTCGCTCATATTTATGTATCCGAGAAGGTGGGTGACTGCTTGCCTTGCAGAGCATGGTTAGAGAGCATTGAGCCTCTGTTAGGCAGGCTGTTTTGGCCTAAGCACCCATGTGGATTCCCCAGGTCCTGGGTTCTTTGTACAGATACAGCTGTGATAGAAGGTTTATGTCTGAGAAAATGGGTAGACATTTGGCAAATCTGACCCTTTTGTCCAGCAGGGCAGCCTCACAGATGGTTGTGAATCGGAGGCATTGGACATCTTAGCTACATCCAATTCACTTTAGTTGTGGAATATGGCCCAAGAGCATAGAATCGAACCCTAGTATCTGCAAACACAGACAAGGTGGGGGGAGGGGTGCAGTTAGGTATGACAATTAGCCAGCCGCCATCTGCCAGCACATCACACTTTGAGTGGGACTTAACATGGTTATGGGTTTCTTTGAACATTTCCCCCCTACCATATGTGCTTAAAGGATCCAAAAAGGAATCAGCTTAATCCAGGAATGTGTAAAAGAATGGTGACATTCTGTGCTGTGTCAGTGAGATGAGAAACGTATCAGCCACCATCTATTTCAGGGCTTTTGTGGTATTTTGTGGTTTCAGGCATCTAGTCTGTGACAAAATGGCACTGTCAGGATGATTTGCCACATGTGTGGGATCCAGAAGAGAACCATGGTGTGGGTGCTGCCTCTAAAATATACCTCTGGGTTTTCCCTGGACTTAGCTCAGAAGAAATGACTTCCTCTCATCCAAGGGCCTGAGATGGTGTTGCCGCCACGTTCTCAGAGCGGTAACTTCTGTCTCTGGACTAGGTTTTCCTCTTGGATGTTGTTTGTGACCCCGTGACGTCATTTGCCCAAGCTTCTCCTTGCTCCTTACATTTCTGTTTTCCTCCTCTAGCAACCTAAAGCTTCCTGAGGGCATGCATGGGCCACGTTTCCCTCATACTGGCAGAAGCCAGTGAGACCTAGCACCAAGACTTACATTGGAAGTGCTTAATATATCCTGAGTTAAAATAACACTGCTTCCAGAGAAAAACTTAGAGAACATACCCCAAGTATTTTTAGAAACGACATATTGTAGATCAAAAACATAATTGACTACATCCTTACATTAAGTACTGGAAAAAAAAATGTGTGATATTACCAGGAAAAAGAAAGCCTCGCTTTTCATGAGTTGGTTCCTAGTTTTGGTTAAATGACATGGGCTTGATCCAAGTTCAAAATAAGGAAGGGTGGTACTTGGAATCTTGGCACTATAGCAGAAAGGCAAAGGTCTCTTAGAATATTTATGACCAGCAATGTTAGCTTAGCATTGACGTGTCAATAAATCATTGTCATAGTGCCATAGCTCTGGGATACATGGAGGGGTGTGTGTGTGTGTGTGTGTGTGTGTTGTAGATCTTTTTATGAGGAAATATTTGTGCAAAGAACTTCTGACTCTAATGATAAATACAATCAAAGTTTGGCAATCAGATATTATGGCAAATGTGTTTAAGGAAGGCGAAAAGTGTTGTTTTCTAATATTTCAAGATGGCCAATATAACAGTTGGGGCGTTTAAATGCTTTGGGAATGATGACTGTAGGAAGAGCTTGTTCTAAATCCTAGGGACCAAGAACACCGCTATGCCAATCCACAGGTGAGGTGCTAGAGACACCGCAATGGCTACTGGAGAAGACCCAGGATGGTGGACACAAATGACACTTCAAAGGAAAAAGCTGCATAATTTGGAAAATTCTGAAATACCGAATTTGAGGGGCTTATACGGATTATCAACAGGAGAGGAAAAGAGAGCGGGGGCAGGGCAGCTACAGTGTAGGGAAGGACAAGCTTGACATTTAGACATGCTGTTCAATACAGCGGAGTTCCCAAGCAGAAATTCTCTGGATTTCTCTCTGTCCCCTTCAAGACAGGGCCGATTGGTGAGGTACTGGGGCATTTGGTCTGGAGATAGCAAAGACAAATTTTAGACGAGTGTATTAAGCAATGTTTGAAAACGTTGAGGTCCCAGCCTGCTGATGCCGGGCCATGTAAGAAGCCATTAGAGCAGCCCGACTAGATGACAGAAAGACTCGGAAAAATATTTGTTTTACAATGTCCATAAACACTGAAATTTCCAAATGTACTAGATGGACATAAAAATGGAAGAGTTATAACCTGAGTGGGACGCTAATATCACCAATATCATTTCCTTGGCCAAACTGAATCTGTCCTTGGAGAACTAACTCAAATGTCTGTCCACAGCCCTCCTGACTCCCGCTCCCCAGGCAGTGGGTCATTTTACTGTCCACCTTCCCACAACACTGTTTACGTTTCTGTCACAGCCCTCGCCTCTAGTTCTGTGCATGTTTTCCCCCTTGCCACCGGGTGGGAAACAACATGTAGATGGGAAGTGTTTTCCCATCTCCGCATTCCTCACTTCCCAGCCAGCGGTGCTTGGTGGGTGACAATTCATCACTGGCGATCTCCAGCCAAGGGGATGCTGAAAGCGTGGACGAAGCGGTGTGCTGTAGCGAGGCCAGTATACACATCCCATGTCACTTTTCTCCGACGCAGATAATGCAGAACCAGCAGAGGCAGTACTCTCATTACACACTGCTGGCCTGTATTTGTAATGTGTGACATTTTTTATGAAATACTGTCAAAGGCAATCCATCACCGAGTAACCTTTAGATTATATGCCGAGGTTGGTTTTAAACAGAGACGTAAGTGAACTCCAAGGATGATGCTGGCTTCTAAGAAGGGAGTGATCAAAGAGTTCCACAGGGGCAGAACACCATGTTCTTCTATACGCAGGACATTATGTTCCTTCAAGTCACATGGCAGTGACTGAAGCGGGTTTCTGCTGTCTGTTTTCACTTGGGGATAGGGTGATTGAGATGATAATCATGTGACTATGAAATGTGGCTGACTATTTGTGTCCTGTAGTACATCAGGTGAGGACATGACAAAGAAATGAAGACAACTAAAGGGCAGGCAATCTTTGACACGCTCCAGGTTTGTAATAACTATCTTGAGAGATATATATTTGCACATATATATACATACATTCATATATATATACATTAACACACGCACACACACACACACATACACACACACACACACACACATATATATATGACACAGGGCACCATAAGTTAATTTCAGATGCCAATTGGACTCACAGTTCAAGGGGCTCTGTAGATCTGGAAAGGTCTACAATCTTATACATATTATTGAATATAAATAAAAGAAACCTTCTAAGTCCCATCATTTCTGTGTAAATCCTGAGTGAAGCTGCCTCTGCCGGGCTTAGTGCTTCCTGTTAAGGCAAGGCTGATTGTGAGAAGAACACTAAAATTGTAATTCTTTGTCTTCCTTAATTAGACCCAGAGCTCACCACAGTTCTTGCTGAAGCTATGAGAAAATCCAAGCAATAATTCACTTTGTCAGGTCAGCAGAAATGGACACAGGGGTCTGATATGACCAAGATTTGCTTAAGGGATCTTTCTGTGGATTGAATAGCTCAGAAGAGGTACGTACTCTTCCACAGAGAAAAAAAAACAAGCCCCAAAGATGTTGAGCACAAGCAGCAATGAAAATGGATGGCAGTGGCATCTCATGCCACCTTTCCAGATGCCATTCCGTAGGAGGCAGATAAAGCACCTCGATACCAATTGACGTGGGGCGCTAATTAATAAGTCCCATTAAATCACGGAGTAATGACATTTAGCATCTAATGAATGCCTCATAATCTCTTGAATCATTAATATTTCATAGCGTCAGAGCATAAGGATAGCCGTTCGAGGCTGGTACAGCATGGTTTTCTGCCTCTGACGTGGCCCCCAAGGGTGTAGGTGGGACCCTTGCCATGCAGAATATATGTGCACGTCGTTCACTCCGTACCTTGGACCTAAGGATTCCTCTTTTAGAAAGATCATGCCTGCCATTTTTGGAGTGAACATCTGTGACTCCAGAAAGCCCCGGGAGAGCAGAAAGTCTCAGATGTTGACTGGTGTAGAGCACTGGTTTGTTGTTGACCCTCGATGACCACCAGAGAAACTGGCACAGGAGAAAATCGTTAGTTTGATTTATCACTGGAGGGAGGGCTTGCCTTATTCAAAGGCAATAATCACTTGGCAGAGCAGGTGCCACTGCAAGGCCATATTGATCCAGGAGGCCAGTCAGTCACTCAGGCGTGGAGATAGCCCAAGAAAAAGAAGTCTATCTCGGAGCAGGCAGAAATGAAGTGGGCGGCTATTATCTCTGACTGTGGCTCTGTGGCCCCAGGGGCACTGGGCATCTTCTTGCAGAGGAGGGGCTGGAGCAGAGAAAAGGGTTCCGGGCTGCCACGAGCAAGGTGAGAGGGGAAGGTCTGTCTACAGAGCTGGCTGCCAAGGTCTCTGAGACTGCATTCTTCAGAAGTCTAGAAGAGAGGCTGGCTGCTCTAGATCAAGAGTCTGAATACTCAAAACCGCCCACGTTCAAGGATGAGATTTGCTCCTGGGGGCAAAACAGAGACAGTGATCAAAATCGACTTGGACAAGAGGCAAGATCCAGCCTGATGTTGGTGGATGTCTTGTAAGGTCGTGGGAGGGACAGAGGACCGGAGGCGGTGTGCGCGGGGGCAGGTGGCGAGAGGGTTGGAATCTAAGGCAGGTATATAAAGGCAGAAGGAGCCAGGGGCGCAGAGGCCCGCGGGAGTGGGGGAAAGAGCCTCTGGAAGAGTTGAAGAAAAGTAAAGAGAAAGTAGGGACTGGGTTAAGAGGAGAAAGGACGGGAGAGAGAGCAAAGGGAGGACGGAGAGCAGAAGTGAAGAAAGGGAGAGGGGGCTGGAGAGAGGGGGCTGACCGCGGGAGCTGGAAGCAGGGAGAAGGACGAGGGGCGTGCTCGGCCCGGGTAGGGGGTGGGTTGTGGAGAGTGTGGCTAAGGGGGAGGGCCGCGGGAAAGTAAGAGCGCCGCGGGAGGGCGCGGGGCCGGGCGGGAGGAGGCTCCCGCGGGGGAGTGGGGCGGGCGGGCGGCCGTGGGAGGGAGAGTGCGGGGCAGGTGGCGGGGAGGGAGGGCGCTCGGCGGAGCGCCGAGGCCAAGTGCATTGTGTCTGGCGGCGGCGGCGAGCCCACCGGCGGCTGCTGCGGCTGGCCGGGAAGCCATGGAGCCACGGGCGCTCGTCACGGCGCTAAGCCTCGGCCTCAGCCTTTGCTCCCTGGGGCTGCTCGTCACGGCCATCTTCACCGATCACTGGTACGAGACCGACCCCCGGCGCCACAAGGAGAGCTGCGAGCGCAGCCGCGCGGGCGCCGACCCCCCGGATCAGAAGAACCGCCTGATGCCGCTGTCGCACCTGCCGCTGCGGGACTCGCCTCCCTTGGGGCGCCGGCTGCTCCCCGGCGGCCCTGGGCGCTCCGACCCGGAGTCCTGGCGCTCGCTGCTGGGGCTCGGTGGGTTGGACGCCGAGTGTGGCCGGCCGCTGTTCGCCACCTACTCCGGCCTCTGGAGGAAGTGCTACTTCCTGGGCATCGACCGGGACATCGACACCCTCATCCTGAAAGGTGAGCGGCGGGCGCGCCCGGCGTCCCTGCGTCCGCGCGCGGGGCACAGTCCGGGCATCCCAGGGGCGCGCTGGTCCCCGCGGTTGCCTCTCCAGTCGCTGCGCTCCGTTGCCCCGCTCATTTTTCACCCTTCCAGGCTGCTTCCCTGCTTTCCTTTTCCAGCTACTCTTCTCTCTCCCTTTCCTTGCTGCTTCATCCTACCTATCCTTCTTTTACCATTTTCCTGGACTCCGTTTTACCCCTCACCGCTGTCTCTCTTCCCCTTGACTCTCCTCTGATCCTTTTCCGCCCGTGCACCTGGCTGACTTGGGATGTAGATGTGAATTTTCTTGACACTGTTCCCAGGGAGGGTGACAGCCCAAAGACTGATCTTTCTCAACTAGGTTTCCTCCCTCAAGTTGCATTTTCCTTTGAGGCATGCCCTCTGCAAGGGATGAGGTATAAACCCTAGAACGAGGGAGGAGGGCTTTCTCGTGCATTGAGCTGGGTGATGTATGTGGGCATCCCAGCCTGGAGGGCTCATGGGGAGCGAAGGTCTGTCCCCCAAACACTCCCAAGTTCAGGGTCTGTTTGAATTGGACTTTGCATTCCCTAATTCATTAATAAAAGCAGCTAAGACACCTGCTTTATTCATTATTCAACATTCCCAATGACCACCCTTCTCAGGGTCAAAGTAGCTAAGGAGAGCCAAGGGCCAAGTCCTTGAAAGTAGACTTGGGCTCGGAGACTCTACCTGTCACACTCTTATGGTTGTGACACTCTGTAGGCTGTCCTTATTGTTTGGTTTTTGGGCTTTGTGTTGGTGTAGCATCACTTTGCTCTTCTGGAATCTATGCAACACCCACCTTCTGTATGTAATCAGGTAGTTTGAATTTTTTTTTCAATCCCATGCATGTAAAAATATTCAATGTGACAGTCCTCTTCTGTAGCGCTTCCTTTAACTTCTAAAGCTCAAACCTCCACAGAATGTTTGTCCCCTGATAGAAAAACAAATAAACAAACTTCTTTTCCTTGGACTCACTGTTCCCCCAAAAGGAAGTCAGAGGTCAGCCCGTCTGGAAATATTTAGAATCAAGTGAGCAGATGTGCACTGAAATACAGCTCGCCGTGAAACTACCGAGAAAGGAGGGGGTTAATAACGTGCTGGCCTTCCCCATCTTGTTGGTTGGCATAGTCTTCATTTCTCAAACATGTCAATTTCCTCCTTCCCATGGCTAGCCCAGCTGGGGACTGCCATCCAAATCTGTCTGTACATGGAAGGGTTCCAGCAATTCGGAGAGCAGTCGGATCCAGTAATCTTCCTTTGGGAAGCAAACCCTTTTCTTTTCTGTTCCAACTTGCATCCAAATCTGATTTCTCCTCATGAAGACACTGCATAATTAATCCTGATAGTAGCGTGCTACATGGACGAGCTGTAAGAGCTGGCTGTGGAGGCTCGGTTATGGAGTGCTCATTCAGACGAGGCAATTTTGAAAGTAAGCAGTTCAGTTTGTCTTTGGAAATGGCAGAATTGCATTTTCCACACACACACACACACACACACACACACACACTCCTCTGTGCATAGATTATATCACTGCATACAATTTGGATAGAGTGTGATGTTTGAAACAGCAGAGCAGAGTCTGGCCCACAGCAGGAGAACTCGCTCCCACGGGGATGCTCCAGGATCCTTATGGAATTATGCTGGCTAGCTGAGGTGCCCAGCTCCTAGAGTGTCCAGAATCAAGTGATCTCAGGAGATGAAGAATGTTATCAGAGGTCAGTGAATCCAATCTTTCAACCCTCTGTTCTAACCCTGCTACGATTTCTGACAGATGGCTGCCCAGTACAGTACCCACACAACAGAACTCATATACTAATTAGATGGCTTACATTGTTCTGGTCATGAATGCATCTTTTAGATGAAAAAAAAATTACCTCACATTGATAGTTGCTAGCTAATTCTTTGTGGAGAACACTGGGTCTTTCTGGCCTGTCAGAAAAATAAGGGGTCCCATACTGCGCCTGTTACTAAACCCCAGCGTATTTTCTCCCACAATCATTCGACTCATTTGGCCTTTGGTTTGGTTGTCTCTGTCTATGAGGGCTGACTGTCCTTTGGGGGACTTGCTAGATCTGAGATGTATCGATGTTTTAATAACAGCCATGTGAATTTGGAATCCTGGGAAGTTAATGAGCTGATAATGTTAGGAATGAGATGCTCAGGGCAAAGCAGGACACCCGTCATTACAGGGTCACAGTTTGTCGTTGGGGGAAGGGGAAGGCCGGAAGAGCCTCTAGTCCTTCCAGCA
The DNA here is from genome assembly GCF_011064425.1 of Rattus rattus. Taxonomy (NCBI): domain Eukaryota; kingdom Metazoa; phylum Chordata; class Mammalia; order Rodentia; family Muridae; genus Rattus; species Rattus rattus. Next base: position 12,104,539 of record NC_046160.1, on the reverse strand, counting down.
GCAGTTTGCTGCTAACCCACTGTTAGGCTGGAGGAAACTAACTTCCTACTTCTGGTAACTTCTGGGTCTGCTTCACCTCTGGGGAAAGACAGGGACATGGACGTTTCATTAAAATTCTGATTCTGTGAATAATATGGAAAAGCAAAATCATCCAGATTTACCTGCCTCCAGCAGATGGTTCGGGCATCTATATTAGGAAACATTGTTTAGCATTGTTTCGGCACCTGATATCAGATGACTGTGGTCTGACTTTCCTAGTCCTCATGTGCACCTCAAACATCCCTTTACCCAGAGCCTCAAGGTCTACTTCCTACTTTCCTCTCTGAACTGCCTTGGGGGGTCTTATAATCATTTAGAAATTTTAATTATTGATACGTCGACTCAGATGGGAGACCAGATAGGGGTCAGAATGTGGCTTACAAACTTTCTGGTATGCCTAGTGAACTTTTTTTTTTCATGTTTAGTGAACTTTTGAGATGGGAATAAGTCAAGCTTTTAAACCCGTGGACACAGAGGACAGAGGTGGGATGCTGATGAAGGCCGCAGAGGGGCAGCATAGAAATGTTCTCCCACCATAAATGTTAGTATATCCCATTCCTGGAGACTCTAAGCATTTCTCATGATTAAGAGATAAAAGCACACAAGACAGATTGGTTTGGAAATGATGTGTGTAGACTCTATAGTATTAATCTATCCAAGAGAAATCACGACCAGGAAAGCATCTGACCTTGAAGTTCCACCTTGAATCTTTCAGGCTTCCTCTCCCAGACGCTGGGATTACACATGTGCTGGGGATCAAATCCAGGGTATGCTAGACAAGGGCATGCTCGCTAAACTCCAGCCCGTGGCTGAGGCAAAGTCATTGGTAAGCATTTTAAGGACTGGGACTATAAGCCTGTGCTGCCTTTCCAGGCCACAATGAGCTATTCCCCAACAGTTTGAACACAGTGTTTCTCTGGCATCAAGCTCTCCCCGCTGAACCGTCTCTGTCTCACCATCGTGCTCACTTGGTGTGTTAATCAATCTTTTCTTGCTGTGACAAAATACCCGAGAAATCCAACTTACTTTTGGAGCATGCTTTAGGCTCATAATTTGTTGCGGTAAAAATTAAAATGAATCGGCAGCTACCGGTCCCCACGAGGGGGGATCCACTCACTCTGGCTGCTACTCTGCCACGAGGTCCACATGCCGCCCTCTCCTGGCTGTCTCCCTTTTAGCCATCCTCTCTGTTACCATGCCTGCGCGCACACGCGTGCACGCACACGCACGCACGCACACCTCACATACTTCTCATTCTGCGGGCCCTTCGAGTTCTCACTCCGCGGGCAACAGAACCAGATTGGCACAGTCCAACTGCCTCTCAGCCATTTCTTTCACACACTGTCCACTTTAGCCCGGTAAAATCAAAGTCCCAGAAACTTGTAATTTAGCAATTAGATTTACATGCTAAATTCTCAATCCACAATTCATCCACCCAAAAAAATTCACTGCCAATTGATAAAGATATAAACCTCCCGCCTAGACAAGATAAAAATCGATCTAGTTCTCCTAAATCTGGACCATCCCCCTCTGTAGACTCCATCTTGATCTCCTTCCTAGACTTTTCCCCACCTACCCTCTTCTTCTCATCCAATGACAGGCTCCGCCTTATCCTGGACCCGCCTTACTGCTGAATGACATCATCCTACAATGCTGGCTGGCTAGTTTTGTTGCATTTAGTAACTGAGGGAAGCAGAAACACTGTGCTGGAAAGCTGCTTACCTCTTGTGGGCCAGGAAGCAGAGAGTAAGAGGAGGACCTGGGAAGGGTACAACCTTTCAAAGCATACGAGAGTACACCCTGGTTCACCAATTCCTCCAACTTCCCCGAAATAACACCATTAAGTTTTGAATCTGTCAGTGATCCAGTCAGTTCCCTTGACGTGCGTCTCTGAACATTAAGTCCATGGATTTACTCTATCAGGGGGGGAGGGCAGGATTCACGTTGAAATATAATTCCAGGGTAACAGGAAATCTTATAAAATACTTAAAAAAATAGTCTGCACTATACTTCTTTAATTTACTTTCCAGTTCAGTGAAAAACAAAGCTTATGTGTGGAAGGTACAATTAGAAGATCTCGGGACATTTTGAGGGTTCTTTTGTGTCTCGTTGTAAGTTACTTTTTCTGCGTGTTCTTGTGGTTCTGGCTTTTTAAAAAGATCATTTTATGTGTATAGCTGTTTTACCTGCATATATGTCTGTGTACAATGTGCATAGCTGGGGGGAGGGGGAAAAGGGATTGGATCCCCTGACACTGGAGTTACTGATGGTATGGGCCATTAGATAGGTGCTGGGAGGAACCCTGGCTCTCTGGAAAAGCAGCCAGTGCTCTTAACTATTGAGCTGCCTCTCCAGCTGGCCACTGCTTGTTTTGGCTCTGAGAAAGCAGAAAGCTTTCTCCGGTCAAAGGATGAGCTCTGAGAATATGCAAATGAGTTACTTCTGCCTAATCAATGAGAGGTGTGGAATAGTTGGGCAAGCCAAGTAGGCACTTCAACAGAATGGACTTAACGCCCTGGGCTTCAGGTTCCTATGAGCTGCTGGGAATGCAGGAGGTTTGAAAGAAGCCCTATTGTCTAAAAGTCAAAGAAAGCCTAGGCCGGTGGACTTGTCGTGGTCTCTGTAAGGTCTCAGAAAATAGAAACTGACCTAAAGATAGATGCTACATTCGTTCAGTCATCATCCATTTATTTACTCAAGAAATAGATCATGAAGTGTCAGGCATCGTCTTGACGTAGAAGACACACTGAGAGCTGCACAGAGTGGACAAATCCCTTCCTCCTTAAGGGTGCATTTCAAGGAGCAGAGTTTGTATTTTCTAGTGGATTACACAGAAGCTACTCATAGTAGGTGGGGGAAGATTACCTGAAGGGAGTGGAGAGCACTTTGGGAGAGCTGATGGAGCTAGTAAGGAAATGACAGAGAAGCCAGCCCAGTGTGATGGAGTGTCAAGCCCTGTGGGGACAGGATGTCAGCATCCTGTCCAAGTGCAGTAGTTACGAGCTAGAAGCGCAATGGAAGGCGGGCCCTTCGGAAACGTTTCCCCTGCTTGCGTTCAGTTCTTGGTAGCCTTCACTTTAGTAAATAAATATTGGTGAGACCCGTGGCTGCGTCCTACAGAACTTTGGGGAAATCAGGTGTGAATTGGAAATGGCCGCTGGACTCTATAGGAAGTCCTAGCTATTTGATTAACTCTGATGTAAAATTGTTTTCATTACAAGTTCTTATTAAGAGCAATTAGCTTTACTCTTCAACTCTATGCCCTTTGAACGTGCAAATCAAATCTTAGTCCTGCATTCTGCCTACAATAAACAAAATGAAACTTAGTGTTTTGCTTTTACGAAATGAAACATGACGGGATTTCAGAGATGCGAAGACTATGACTCTCATGTTTGTAACATTAACTTGTGAAAGTCAATGGGGATCGAACTGAGACCTGAAGTAGAAATACATCCTAATGGTCTCTGAAGCAGTCTAATGAGGTAAACAGAGATATCAAAGACACTGAGTGGTACATAAATACCCTGTCATTTTGCTCTCTGTATGAAAAGGAGAGAGAGAGAGAGAGAGAGAGAGAGAGAGAGAGAGAGAGAGAGAGAGAGAGAGAAAGATCTGGAAGGAATTTACTGGGCCCGTTCTGCTTTGTGCTAATGATTGATCTGTCCCTCCTGTTGCTTATTCTCAACAAAATTAATAGTCTGTACAGGACCCACCAAGTCCTACCTGACACAGGAAGAGATTGATGATTTTTCTACAGCTCATTTGTAGACCAAAGCATCGTCTGCGTGGGAATAATTATCTACCAAGGGCAGATCTATCTAGGGAAGCGAAAGGCCAGCATTCTTTCTCCTTGGACCAGGAGGGTGCAGATTGTTGCCGACCTTGCCTTACACAGCTGGCACGGTGATGCCTCCATGTTAGGGAGTCTACAGCTGTGATTAAGAGTGGTCAGGAGCACCTGCCTCTCTTTCAGAGGACTTGAGTTCCTTTTCCAGCCAGATTGCTTGCAGCCTTGTTTATCTACAACTCCAAAGACACTGATGTCCTCTTCTGGCTTCATCCGTGTTTTGTGTGTGTGTGTGTGTGTGTGTGTGTGTGTGTGTGTGTGTGTGTGTGTGTGTCCAGTTTCAGGGGTCCCATTACCCTCTGGCCTCTGAAGCCACCTGTCTATACTAATATATATGGTGCACATAAACTCTTACACACACACACACACACACACACACACACACACACACACACACACACACACAATCTTAAAAAGATTTCCTTTGTGTCTCCAGACAAGTGGTATCTGGGATGTTTTTGAGAATGCATTACTCGGATGCTCATATAGACGTAATTTTTCTTATTCATTTAAAGTTGTGCGCAGGGGCTGTGTTAGTAGGGAACCATGAAGCAAAGGCCAAAGCAACCTTTGCGGGGGGATAGTATTAAAATGGTATAAATAGACATTTTGCTTGAGCACCCGATGCCTCCCCACACACACTCAACCCTGCTGCTCTTGATGCTCATTACTTAGGCTGCGCCCTTCTGGGCAGAGGAAGGAGAGGTTTGCTCATCATGGCTGAATGTGTGCGTGCTCTCCCCAGTGTTCCGTTATACCACACACATTTGTCTTGTGCAGAGGAGAGGAGACGAATTTTATTTCCACATCAATTCTGACACTAGGCGCAGTATTAAATGAGCCCTTTTGATTAAACAACTGCTACTTCATCCTGCCCAACTCCTAATGACTAGATTTGTAGTTTCATCTTGTCCCACGGCGTGTGGAGGCGAGTGTGATATTCCGTTTGAACACATTCTGTCACCAACACTCATGAAGGTTGTCTGGAGCAGGAATTAAGTTCTTGCTACTCTGTCATCAAAGGAAGCGACTAGTTCCCTTCTCGCCTGATGGTACATCGGCAATGTCTTCGAAACGTCATTTAGAAATGCGAGAGTCAACGGTGCTGTAAGTGGCTTGTGATCGAACTTTCCAGAACCACTGACATTTTCATTTTCTATGTCCTGTGGATAACATTTAGCAATGGCCTTGAGGGGGGAAATGGAAAGTTTATTTTTTGCCATGTCATAGAAAGTTCACATTCAATTATACCCGAGTTGCTGTGTTTTTTTTTTTTCTTCTCCCCCTTAGCTACTGATTTTTCTTCTTCAAAGCTTGGAGAAAGCCCTCCAACTCCATCAGCAGACTGCTCATAATTGCCAGTGTTCTTGATTGCTGTTCAACACGCGCTTCTGTTGGAGGAGCATCTGGGGTCACAAAGACTGCCTGTGTCACTGCTAATCATGAGGTCCAAGGACAGGGAACATCAGTGGGATGGGGGAAGGTCTCAGGATTTTCCCGACACGACCATTGCATCACTGTGAGCACCCACAGTGCCCCGGACTCCAGCTCATCAGCCTGTAATGACCGACTGTCACAGCCTCATCATAGATTGCTAATACTGAGACCTCTGCCAAGCAAGCTGTCTGAGGTGACATCTGTACCCTCCGTCCCTCAGCCCACCTTTCTTTTGCCCGTCTTATCTCCCAGAGAAAGTCCACTGTCTTTCTACGAGTCTAAAGTGTGTGGATGAGATCCGTGGTCTGTTTTCTTCTGCGGGTTTGCTGGTTTCCAAGAAGGAAAGCAATCGGACTTTGTCGGGCTGTCTTCTCCCTACCTCACCCACTTCCAACAACGGCGACTGGTGGGGTGGGAGGGGGAAATTGAAAACAAACCACCCCAAAAGATTGGCAGTTAATACAAATAGCAAATAGGTCTCCTTCAAAGCAAAATATCAGCTCATTATTTTGATGACAGAGATAATTTTTAACCAGGTAGATCTGCCTTAGGCTTCAAGATATTTGGTTTTATTCCCGTGTGCATGCATGTGGTGTGTATGAGTGTGTGTGTGTGTGTGTGTGTGTGTGTGTGTGTGTGTGTGTGTGTGTGTATCATGTATGTGAGTGCAGGTGCCTTCAGAGGCCACAGGGTGTTGAAGCCCCTGAAACTGGAATTACAGGAAGTTGTGGCAACTGAGGCTGGGTCTTCTACAAGAGCATTTACGTGCTTTTAACCATTGAGCCCTCCTTACAGCCTGAGTTATTATCTTAAAAAAAAACAAAAAACAAAAAAACACCAAGTATTGATATTATCTGTAGCCGTGCATAGCTTTTGGTAAAGAGTTTTTTTTTTTTTTTTAAATCAAAACAAAGACACTGTGACTACAGAACAGACTTTATCTTCCAAAGCTGCTAAAATTGATAACGTTTGTCTGTTGGCTTGCTCATGGCGTTTCCCTGTGGTTAAAAGTGATTGCGGTAATTAATCTGCTTTATTGCAAATTTTAACTGAAACGACATAAGTGAACTTCTTGGAGTGTGAGCTTTGGAGGTAGTGTGGCAGACAGCGTCTGCTTGCAGTGCAAGGAAGCTACAGGCTGCATTTGTCTTTCCTGCAACTCAGGCCTGATCAGCTGACTGGAGACCAAGCAATCATGTCTCCAGGGGACCCCATCAGGGAACTCAGCAGCGGTGGAAAGGAAGAAGAATAGGCCCTATGATTTACTTTCTCCTTTCTTGAATTACGGAGGATAAAGTGAATTACTTACTGGGTGTCCCTCCCCACCCCACCCAGCTTGAATTTTTTAAAAATATTTTGTTCATAGGTTTAAAAAAAGGAAAGAAATCAGTCCATTCTCTCTCCCCCTTCAGAATCTGAGGGATTTCTGTTCCTTTCGGTTCCTTCAAGGTTTCTGACATATTTCAGCCAGAAACAGATTCCTGAAATTCTTGAAGTGGCAAATTATGTCTGTTCAGATGATTCTAGAAGGCTTGGCTGTCTTTATCACACGACAGTCACCTGCAAATCAGCAGCGATGCTTGCGTCGGCCTGACGCGCTTACGGTGTAGCTGTAGCAATCACAGGACGAGTTGAGTGGGGAATCAGGACAGGGTGGGGGATGTTTTATTTGGCTGGAACCTCATTTCACTACATTTTAAGGAATCTTTAATTTGGTGGGGGAGATGTATTCGCCTCATTCAACAGTCAATAAATATTGCCGTTAGAAAACCCTATTTTTAAATAGTGGTTTGTTAGTCAAAAATGAATGCCAAATGCTGCAGCTTCCGTGTTGACCGGGTTGCCCTCTTTATCCTATCCACAGAAATGGACAAGGACCTCTGAGTTGGGATTAATTTCTTGTATTCTAGCGATACTTTATAGAGTTTTTAAGTCTGAGCATTGTGGAAATGCTATTCATGAGGTTACTGAGGGAAAACCCCCCACACAAAGTTTATCACTTATGGTATGGTTGAGAAGATAGGGAGCAGGTCACCAGAGCAGCAGTTTGACCCTAGATAACTTTCCAGAGATGGAGGCAGGGGAGAAATCGTGATGGTCTACTGTACCACTGAGAGCTCAGGATCTGTGCTGGGCCACCGATGGCTAGGACTAGCCCATTGTAGTTCATTTATATTGAGCATCTGGCATACTGGGGAAGCTCTGCCTGTCAGTCAGACAATCAAGGTGTTGGTAGAAGAGAGCTTAGACTCTCCAGCAAACAGGAGAGCAGCAGCCATGACGAGAGTGAAGGGCTCTGAAAAGGACTGTATTTTTCTTCAGGTGCTCGAAACAAAAGACACGATTTACTGCTCAGCAGTTAACAGGGGAAATCTAGCCAGATGTCTGCTGAAAGAACATGGAAGCTGTGTTGTGCCGCTTTCTCAAGGGCTATGCGTCTCTTTCTCTCTCTCTTGGATCTCTCTTCCTCTGTCTATGTCTGTCTCTGTCTCTCTTTATCTCTCTCCTGCCTACCCTGTCTCCCTTCACCAACCTTTCTGTCCCCCACCTTCTTCTTCCCTCTTTCTCCCCTCCCCTCCCCTCCCCTCTCTCTTCTGAAAGAAACTCAAATTAGTAGGAGGTAAGTAGGAAAATACAGGCAGAATCAGGTTCCTGGCCACCTGATTTTGAGCTGCAAACTTCCATCAGTCGCTTGCCCTTCCTCTGACTCCCCCTCCCCCACCCCTCCCTCCCTCAAAGCTTGTTAGCTGTCTATGCACTGGGTGAATGTTGTCAAAGCATGGAGGGTGTAGGGGGGCAATTGACAGGTGCAGTGGCATGGGCGTTTCAGTCCTTTAAAGTCATCCTTAGGTGCCACCACTGATTTAGAAAAGTGGCAGCTATATAAATAACTCATTACCCGTTGGTCCCCTGAACAGGTCCCTGAACACCTGATTTGGAGAACTTCAAAAGGAAATGACAGGAGGGGCCAAAGAAGGGGATAAGTGTGCGTGTCCTCCGAAGGTGACAGCTACTGAAATGAATATGTCCTCCGGGTCCTGCGTGGAGTACTCCCCTGCTCCCTTATGCATGCACACAGATGCTGTGCAGTGGCATTTCGATTGTGCCATGGTGGAAATGGACTGCTCTGTACCAACAGGCACCAGAGTTTCACGCTGGAAGTTTGTGGCAGGTGTACCTTGTCAAGGTTTTTCTTCCTAAACTCTCACAAGATCCCCACTTCTGGTCTCATTTGCAAATTAAAATGGCAGGCCCACCCCCGTGTCCCCAAATTCTTCCGTGTATTTAGTTATTTTTCTGAAGTTGTTTATATTTCCCAAAGGGTCAGATACAGTAGCGTTTCTGACGGGGTCTGACACATTATAATTTGGGTTGTGGGTATAATTTTTTAAAGGGAGTAAATGAAGTACTTGATAAACATGTATGCACTCCTCTGGGTAGGTTGATTGGTTACGAATCTTTTAGTGTCAAATAACAGAATATCCAAATTAAAACGGCCTAACCTAAGAGGAAAGGCATTACTGTGCATAATAAGCAGTCTGGAGGAAGTCTGCATCCTGGCTACTTAATCACAGAGGTTAGGCGCTGGAGGGCTGTACAGCTCCAGCAGTGAAGGCTGCTTTGCCTTACGCCCGCTTTCTTCCTGGACATGGCTATTCTGAGTCACTGCCTCACGCTGTGACAGTTTAAAAGCTAGGCACGACAAGAGGCTGAACCCTTCTCTTGGCCCACTTCTTAGGAAATGTTCGTTAATCTTTCCACAAGTCTCACTGGCCGGAATTATGTCCTGAGATCATTTCTAGACTAACTCCTGGCAGATGATGATTGGTTCTCACAGACTAGTCAAGCTCTTCAGCTTGGGTGGAGGGGTGTCAGTCTTCTCTGGAATCTCGTGGCTAACTGGTTTTCCTCAAAATCGAGCTTCGGTTAGCTGAGGACACGTACGTATACATGTGGAGCTGCCATAGTGGGGGACATTCAAATGGGAGCCCCAGCCTAGCTGTGGCCATTGCACCGTAGGGTTAGACTGAGGCTAGAACTTGGGTTTTGTCACTAGCTCTTCCAGTTTATCTCTTCCTCCACACCCTGCCCCCTGGGTCTGCCTTTTCCTTTCTGGAAATCCCATTGTTTTCCCTTAATCCAGAACGACCCACAGGTTGTACTATTGTTTCTAACAGGCTTGTTTATAATTGCACTTTAAAAATGCAATACGAAATGTCCAAAATTATGCATTTTGGGGGATATAAATGTACTCTACATGAAGTAGTGCAGTTGTTAAAATCCAATACACATTAGGTTGGTGTGGCCCATACCAAAACACTCCCCAGATATGTAGCCCTTGTCTCTTTACCTTTCCCAGGAAATGGGCCTTCAGCTGCTACCAGGAGAGTCTTGTGGGGATCATTACTTAGAACAAACACCCTTTCTCAGAGGCCGGGTCTGCTGACAGACCTGTTCACACCTCATCCTGGCTTAGTTTAGTTTCTCGATTGATTCCGAGGGAAACAGCATAGTAACGACACTGTATTTCATTCCCAGCTCCGGACTGGTTCTAAGTGACCATCCTGGCAATATTCAAACAGACCTGTAGTAGGCTCCAGGAGGAAATCAGCAAGGCCCTCTGGGTCATTGCTTGTCTCCTTGAATACCTATAGAGGCACATATTCAAAATCCGAAGAGCTAACCTACTCCAGTTCAAAGAAATGCTAGCTGCCTTTGAAACCACCCATCTAGAAGGGCAGCAGAGGAAGCCACTGCTTGGCAGTCCTCTGTTTGGAGGAGGGAGATGGAGGAAAGGGATACGACAACGGGTCCTTGTCGTCTCAGCAGGAATGGGCAGGACACGTCTCTGCAATGCACATTGTGTCTCCTGGTGGAATGTCCATGCTCCTCTGCGCTGCTCCTTGGGCTCCAAGAGGTCTGTTTATTTAAGTCTGATATCTGCTCAGAGCAGGAATTACGAAGCAAAAGTGAACTCTTGCAGATGGGCTTAGCTAGCAGGATTTTCTAGCACAGAAAGCCTGAGAAGATGCTGTAAAGCCACAAGGTGTGTGGGTGGGCACAAATTTGGACCACTGGAATGCATGCCAACTTGTAGGCCTGAGAGAGAGGGAAGGTGTGTGTGTGGGGGAGAGAGAGAGAGAGAGAGAATGTATGGATATATGCATGCAGGGGAAAAGAAATGAAAGGCTGCAGGAAGACCAGGAGAGCATCCAGGAGGAGCAAGTGTTTGCTGAGTCCCTGGGAAGCCATCTCTACAGGATCTTACTTCCTGAGCAATCCGTGGAGAGCAGTCAGCATTTCCAAATGCAATCTCACTGTGTCTTATCTTTTCCCTAAAAGACTCTGACGAGTTGTCCCCAAGTTTAAACCTATCATTTCCAAAGAAACCCTCCACCCCGTCATAGATACATACTCGAACAATAACTCGTATCTATCCAGAACTGCACTCTTCATTACCACCAAGAGCAGGAACAACCCAAATGCCCTTCGCCAGAAATGTGATTTGCCCGTAAATCGGACCATTATTCAGAGGTTAAAAGGGGGGTAGGGGATGGACTATCGGCACATGCTACAACACGATGGACTCTGTGAACCGTATGCTCAGCCAATGAGGTCGAGCATGCGAGGCCACGCACTGCGGGATTCCTTACGAAATAACCAGAGGTAGGAAAAGCCACAGAGACGGAAAACAGGGTGGGGAAGCGACTGCTTGCTGGGTGTGGAATTTTCCTTCCCGTTTATGAAAACATTCTAGAAAGAGTGGGAGAGGGCACGATGGACTGTCAGTAAAATGCAGGATTTAAAATGGTGAACAGCAACATCCAGGAGCTCCAAAGCTCGTGATTTCCTATTACCCACAGCTACAGGTTTGAACATCTGATAAGGGGCTCCCGTCACCCTTCTGACTTCTTTCCCTGCACCTCTCCATTGAGAGCCGGGCTCAGGCTGTGCTACACTTTGCTATTCACACACACACACACACACACGCTCACACACACACACACACATTATGGCCATTTTTTTTTCTGCCTGAAATCCCACTCTGTCCCTTGCATCTACATCATGTCTGCCTTTTTCTTGAAATTCAAGAACCATTGTATTTTCTCTGTTTTTTCCAACTCTACGCTTAGCTTTACTTTCATTCCCATTAGAATGACTTTGAGCTGTTGTTAATAAAGTTCGTCCTTTGACAGCTTCGGACACTCATATGATACAGGCTGGTCGCTGCCCTCCTAACATATCTGACCTCTCCCCCATCCCTCCCAGCTCCTCCTTCCTTACACACTCATTTTCCTTATCGCTACCTTTTGTTTTTGCCTAGTGTGCCACCGAGTTTAACTAGGGCCATCTGTGTGACCAGGGGCTTGTAACTGTCTATTGCAATTTGGTGGACTCACACTGAATGCTATGCCCCCTTCTCCCAGAGTCCGTTAGCTGCCAGTAGATCGGCAGTAAGTGGTAGGGACCCACGAGCCCCTTCCCAGTTGTTGACTATAGTGCGAGCCCAGTGACTCTGAGTTTATGAGTGCCATCTCTGCGTTGGACATTCTTCAAGACTTCTCCCAGTTGGTCCTTATGAGAGAGTGCTTAAATGCTCTCAGGCATCCTCTAGTCTCAGAATCCTCTGTAGCCAGAGGTCTCTGGCTCTGTTCACGGCAATGAGAGGCCCCGGTCTGTAGAAAGTAGTTTGATACAATGTAAATTCAGCAGTATTAGGGGCCTTTCCTTTCAGTCATGGGTTTTCATCCAGGTTCGAAATACTAGGTAAAGATATCCTTTTGTGAGGCAGGCATCAAAATCGAATGGAGGAACACTTGGTTACTTCCGTAACAGCTGTACCACTATTGCGCCATTTGACTAGCAGGTTGGGACGGAACTGTAGCTTATGGAATTCACAACCAGATAAGATGGTTGATACCTTTAACCCGCAGCGGCCTGCATAACACGACTGGACACCAGCCATTAGGGAGCAAGGTTCCAGCTCAGTTTCAGCTTGGTTTTTCTATACCTTGAATCTAACCTGTGTAGTAAATTCAGTAATAGGGTCTTATCAACAACTTCTAGTGGGTAACCAAGGAGAATTGTATGAGCCTGGATTGTAGGGGGGAGCAGGGGGAGCTTCTGAGTTCTTCTTGACCAACAGTTCAGTTCCAACAGAGCTATTCAGTATCAGGTACCGGGGCTTTTGTTTAGCAAGCCATTACTTCTAGGACTTGTAGTGTCTAGCCTTGTGGGTATCTACAGGTTACCATATAGTAGGTTTCTGAGTGATTTAATATATATTCACTTTATTTTGATCACCACCACCACACCTCCCGTCCTGACATCCCTCTCCCTGTTTGAATTTTTACACCAGAATGAAATTTTTTTTTTTTTTACAGTATTCTATGTTTGTGAACAATTTTGCTATCCGATGTCAATTGCGGTCCAACATTATTAAATGGAAAGTTCTGGAATATATAGTTCATAAATTTAAATTAAACAGTATTCTGAGTGATACGATGGAATCTTGTACCCTTCTGCTCTGTCTGCCCAGGAATTGAGAGTCCTCCCTCCATCAGTGTAACCACCTAGTGTATATGCACCTGGCCCTCCAGTGACCTAGTAACTAACCACTGTGCTATCAAGCCTGTCCTAATGTCTCAGTGCTCATGCTCAGAAGATCCTTATCTCATGTAATAATATCCCGAAGGGCAAAAATGGTGATTCTTTTATTATGGTATACAATGGTTATCTTGACAGTTATTTTAAATTTTAACTGTATCTCATACATAAATCAAACCTTATCATAGTTAGTTATATATAGAAAAGGCATATGTATATAGGAAGTTTGGTTCTAACTACAATTTCTGGTATCCCCTGGGGGCTTGGGGGGTATAGTGTTCTTGAATAAAAATGAACAACTATTGGCTAGGACCCTCCTGGGCTATCTATGCCTCATTATAGCGATGTCTACCGTGTACCGTGCCTTTCCTTGTCCATTCTTTCTCTATATCTTGCAATGAGGAACAGATGCCAGCTACCCTATTATTTGGACCATGCAGGTCTTCCCACTGATTGACGGCTCAAAACAACCATGTTTGGTGGACTCAAATCACAGCCAGGCTCGATCCATCAGCTCCCTAAGGTTTTATTCCAAGCACAGAAAGGGAGTAATTGTTCTGTTTTTCAGAGACTGGGGATTAATTAGACTAAGACACTAATAAGTAAGCAGTACTTGGCATTTTAAAAGTATTCCTCATAAGTAGGAAACATAGAAACCACAAAAGCTAGCATTCATGCTACTCTTTTCTTTTCCTGTCATTCAAAATATAGGTGTAACATCAACGGAGAGCTTCTTAATGGGTTTCCCTCCAAAAATGCCCCAATCCTTAAGTGAAGGACTGTAAGACTGTTTGGTTTTTCCTGTCTCGCTGTGTATCTCCACAGGGAGTTCCTACCTCCAGGAATTGGTTCTTTGTCCTTTTACAAGGATAAATCAGGTGTTTTCAAACCACAGGAATACAGGAATAGCGCTACTGTTTTGCCAAGTTCGTTCTATGCATCTCCTCATACTAAATGTTCTTTTTTCAGTAACATTATTGCAAATCCAGTAATGTTCACGTCATCACCAGAAGGCAGAATGGCAGGAAAGGGTTGCTGGGGGCCTCCTGGTTGGTGTCCCTCGCTGCTCTTGCACCGAACTGTCTGCTGGTGTTGGACTTGGCCCTATGGAAGCTTCCAGAGAGAATCTCTTGAGATGCAAGGCTTCTCTCCTGCCACTTCAGGAGACGAGGGGGCTTTGCTGGGATTCTGAGGTGACTTTATTTCGGCAAGTTTACTTTTACAGTCTATTGAAGCTGTCAGGAGCATTGGGGTCTTATTTCACTGTGTTCTTAACTGGCCTTGGGCAAGTCATCTCACCTCCGGATGTCAGTCAGCCCATTTGTAGACAGAGAACTTGGGTCTGAGTAGAGTCTTTTCAGGTCTCTTTCAGGGTTTACCGCTATGATGCGAGGGTGTCTAGATGGCTTAATTACCTTAGCCAAGTGCTGGGCCTTGCAAAGGTCATTTCTCTGGAGAAGCAGGTGTTAGGACAGTTAGCAGCCAGTTGAAAGGTCGTTCCCTCTTTTCAAATCATTCAACCCACACCGCTTTGCTTTGCTCTTTTGAATGTGACATGCTTTCTTTTCGCTAATTTTCTTTTTCGTTTCACAATGGAACTGAAAGAGAAATACAGGTTTTCCTGTACTATTTCAGCCTTTGTATTTTGTGAGCACAGTGTTTGCCACTGGGTTGGAAGAATTCAGTCATCACTTTTCTTCTCTGTAGATGAGTTCACAGGGGACGGCATCGGTAAGATGGATCTGCGTTTGGGAGTTGGAATTTGAGTGTCTATTTAATGGAGAGTATACTTTAGAAATTTTCATAGTGTGTCCAATTTAAATTTTGCCTTACCAGTTCATTTCAAATGTCTCTGAAGAAATTTGGAAAAGATTTTGATGGAAGGAAGAAATCTACTGTCTCTTACTACTATGGGGAAGGTCCTAGGTTGCTTTCCTTCTGTGCTTCATGAGGGTATTTTATTTGCATAATCCGTGATTATGCCTCATTTTGGTCAACTGTATTGGCACACTTTCTGAATCTATAGTTAATGTGTTAAATACCCAGAAGTTATATTTGATAGACTTTAATTCACATTACGGATCTCGATCATTCATTTCAATTTCTTCCTTTCTCCTTTGAATGATATTTCTAGGTAGGTTTGCTGAATATTGCGATTGGCATAATAGTTAATTTCATTCAAGTCCTACACAGAAAACTTGAACATGACATCCCCGTCCTCAAACTCCAGCTTCTTCCTTCGTGCAGAGGGAAGGCACACTGAGAAACACCAGCCTTCTTTAGTTGACCTAGGCAGCCCTTAACACTGCTGATCTGCAATTCCTTCTCTGACACTTGGCAGGACTGTTCTGTGTGGTTGTTCTTAAATCTTTCCATACCAAGCAGATACAAGGTGGACAGATCAATGTCCTAAGGTAGCTGCATCAGAGTCTGGCTGGTTGTCACTGAGAGAGGCACTGTAAGACTTCCAGTAGACATACTGTGTGAGGTCCACTCCCAATAGCCATAGTCTGTGTGGCGAGCATACTGTCTTACCTTTGTCCTTGTTGCAAGCATTGTTTGTGGCTATTTGAAAACCTCACTTGCAGGATTATTTAAGTCAAGACAGGTTAATCTGTCCAAAACAAGTCAACCAAACACCTCCCAACGGTGATGGGAAGACGAATCGGAGAGATCCGTAGGGAGGATTGAAGGCTTGAGTAGTGTTTCTTGGTCTTCACTTTGCTTCTACATTTCTCAATAGGTTCCTTAAAGTTTTTTTTTTTTCACTCATTGGGTGGGATGTTTGTCTCCTTGAAGGCAAGAAGCTTATAAAGTCTGTGAAAGATGAGGAAGGAGGCAACTTGGTCTGTAATGATTGGGTGATGAAGAACGCATTGCTGGTGGAATAGAAACGGTGCCCTGATCCACACAGCACCTTCTTGTCACATAATTCAAAGGTGACTTTATGAAGAGAGGAACGAAACACTGTCTCTGACTGGAAGTGTATGCTTGGGAATAGTGGGGAGCTGTTGGCAGTTATGGTTGCTGTACCATGGAGAGCACATTTCTAGTAAGCCGGGGTGGGGGGACCCCTGAGAACTAGACACTGTGCCCCGGTCCCAGAACATTGACTAGTCATTCAAGGTCTCCCTCATCCTTACACTGAAGGCTCAAGCGTCATACTTTCCAAGCATTTCCCGACGCTTACATTCTATGATTTATTCATAGCACCAGCAAGTCAAGGGCGCACTTCCCAAGTACCTCAAATGTACCTCTATGTGCGTCAAAGTTTGTTTTATCTAACCGGAAGGATGAATCTACTCAGAATGTCACGCATGCTCCCGTCTTCTGAAACAGAGAGACCTGAGTCTAATTTTCGCATGACTCAAGGCTATTGCACGACGTGACACAATAGCTAAGTGTCCCCGAAGGGATGTGGGGCTGTGTAAGAGTGGTGTGCCTTAAGACTTGGTGCCACAGTCTGATTTAAAATTAAAAAAAAAGAAGAATATTGTGTTTGTTCCAATTATTTTTTTCATGTTTTATGTTTGCTGCTTTGATCAATATAATCTCCCGATGTCTATTGTCTGTTTCTGGCAATTCCTCTTTACTGTTTCTAATGGTCAAGAAGTAGAGGCCGTAGATGTAACAGTTGACATTCTGTCTGAAGTTAGGGCATGTGACGCTTCAGAAGCTACTCCTTTGAGTGAAGACTTACAGATCTTGTTGCCGCTGCCTGAAGCTTTTGAGGTATTTTCCTATGTCTCGGTAAGTATTAGGTACAGTGCCAAGGTATCCGCTGCTCTCTGTTTAAGAATGCTGTGAGGTCTGTGGCTTTCCTTCTAAAGGAGGGGAAGATGAGAGCAAAGGGGATTATGGGAGGGCTGAGGGAAACAAAGGGCAGAGCCAGAGGGTCTGTTAGAGTGTCCAGATGATGGACAGGCCCCACCCTATCTCATGAGTGCCCGCCCCACACAGTCACCCTGTTTACAGCCCTGTTTCTCACCCCACATTGGTAAGGTAAAACAGAAGAGGGGAGTGGGCGGCTTCGAAGGTAAGGTGAGGAACCTGGAAGGGTGTGGCTCTTCTGGGCCCTTGTTTTGCTCATCCCCAGGGCTCCTTGCAATAGATTAAGAACATTTAAATTGGTTGTTCACCTTTTGTGTATTTACAAATACAGGCCACTGTGTTTGCTTGCAAACCGCAGTCTGTCCATTTCAGAACACAGTTGGTTGCTGACTAATCTACACTTGTTTAATCTGCAGAGCTGGCAATTTTTGGAATCCTCCTACCCCTCCATCTTCTCTCTCTCTCCTCTCTCCCTCTCATGGTCTCATCTCGCCCATCCAACAACGAAGCCAAGGGTGTTATTTTGGGAATATGGGAGCCACATTGAACATATCGTTGGGTTTCTCTAAGCTTTTCAGAAAGTTTTAAAAGAAAAAATAATAGGTTCACTCTTCTGCATAGTTTTCTTTCTATTTGATGGGTGTCCATGCTTGAGGAACAAACAGGGCTGTAAAGTCATTGCGCTTTCTGGGGCCTCACACCTTCCCAGGAGAAGAGAGCTCATTAAGAGTTGAGCATCGGCGCCTGGGACATCTAGGCCAGTGGATCTCAACCTGTGGGTCATGACCCTTTGGCATCAAAATATCCTTTCACAGGGGTCCCGTCAGACCACTGGAAGACACATATATTTGCATAACGATTCACAACAGTAGCAAAATTACAGTTATGAGATAGCAATAAAAATAATATTGTGGTTGGGGTCACCACAACGTCAGGAAGTGTAATAAAAGGTTGCGGCATTTGGAGGTTGAGAAGCACTGCTCTAGTCATATCTGTGGGTGTAACTTCATCTACCATGTGTTTTTTGTAGCGCATAAGGGTGATGGAGAAGTGTTTGGGAGAGCTGTGAAGAGACTAGCCATTTGCGAGCCAGAACCCTCCATGCTACCCGTGATGGTATGGTAGCTAAGCGTGTCAGAGCCAGGCATCTTCTAATTCAACACAGTCAATGTGGATGATTGTGAACATAGGGTGCGGGCCACTTCTAAAGCTGACTTTCTGCGCAATGGAAAGGTAATACCTTTGGGTTGGAGAAATGGCTCAGTAGGTAAGGAGCTTGCCCAGAATGGGTAACATGCATTGGTATTCCTAGTGCCAGAGAGGCAGAGACAGGAGGGCCGTGCCAAGACCTTGGTGAATTCCCAGCTCAGTTAGAAACTGTCTTTTTAAAAGTAAAGAGTGGCTGAGGAAGATACTCACCATCAACCTCTGGCCTCCATACATGTGCCCGTGTGTGTGTGTGTGTGTGTGTGTGTGTGTGTGTGTGTGTGTGTGATGACCTCGAGCACGCGTGCATGTACACAGGTCATCTCATACACACACACACACACACACACACACACACACACACAGACACGTGCACATGTACACACAGGTCATCATACACACACACACACACACACACACATACACACACACACGGAAACATAAAGACCTCCTTAATTAAGCAGGCAACTCTGGGACTGTCATCCATGTAGTGGTGTAGCCTGTCTTGCTTATTCTAAGGCTTGGGATTGACTCCTTCTGTATTGATTTCGCCTGATAATCATGCAGTCTATTGGGCTGTTTCTAATTATTTTGGCTATCTTAATTATTGGATTGTGCATGATCTGTTTTGTTCAAATAATTTCTCAGCCAAAAATAATGAAGCAGCTGAAGAACGCAGGCAGCTACCTAATGCCTGCCGCCTCTGCCTCAG
The DNA here is from genome assembly GCF_011064425.1 of Rattus rattus. Lineage (NCBI taxonomy): Eukaryota > Metazoa > Chordata > Mammalia > Rodentia > Muridae > Rattus > Rattus rattus. The sequence goes on along the minus strand of NC_046160.1, from coordinate 12,085,859 downwards.
CCTTTCGTGTCGTGTTAAATGAATCAGTTTGCTCCCCGCTTTTCATTTTTCTCTCTGCGAGCAAGAGAGAGGGTAGTATTTACCTTGTAGCGTACGATTTAGGGTAATTAAATATCAGGTGCCAGCAAAACAAACTGTCGCTATCAGTTTGATAGGATCATCTGGGCTGATTTCAGGCACTCTGGGTTTTTCTTCTTATTTAAATTCGTAAATATATATTCAGCATAGAAATTGCGGGGAGAAAAAATGACCAAGAAGGAAACAAAAATCATCTATAATCCCTAACTTCGTTATACAAATCTGTTAAAGGACTTGTTTTAATCCAGTCCTCTTGTGCATATAGACACACATATCTGAGATAATACCAAACATACTGTCTCACAACTGCGGTGAGTCACAAGGGTTGTCCGGTTTTAGTCATTTTTTTTTAATATCTGTGTAATATTTTAGTGCGTGGATGCAGAGCCACTCAGCTAGCTCATCTTCCTGACTCCTTATCTCCTCCTGGTATCTTTTCCACCAGCTGACAGAACCAGCTCTCTTAAATAAATTTGATGTATCTATCACTCTGAATCTTGACTCCTCGGTGGCTCCCGCTCACCCTGGATGAGGGCCAGCTGTGTTGGGGAAAATCTTCAGTCTGGTCTCTACTGCTCTCCTAGCTCATTATTCCCCCATCACTGCCCCTCACACTCCAGCAGTTCTGAGCCTCCTGACAGTCCCTATAAACACTTCCCCCCTCTGACCTTTGTGGCTTTTCCTGACTGGAATGCTCCTTGCTTCTGCCACCTGCCTGGCTCCTGAGGGCACCCAGCAGCCCCACCCCCACGCCACCGCCACCGCGCACATGTTGGAACCTCTGCTGTCGGTTCCCTGGTGGCCTGTTTATATCTCTATCACTTAAGTCGCTGCTGACCTTCCCCAATGCATTCTCCATGCTAGGACAGAGTGAAACGGCTTTGGCTTGTTTGCTAAAGTCTCAATTCTGATCGCGTCTTCCAGCTCACCGTCTGAGGCCACAGAGTCTCAGCCTGGACATCAGACTCTCCCCAGCTCAGGGCTGCTTCTCCCTACCTCAATGCCCCCTTTTCTCTTCACCCCAGGCCTGCAGGCCTTCCTGTTCCAGGCCTGACCTGCTCCCTCCCAAAGAGCCCTTGAACTCATGCTGTTCCAGGTTAATCCTTCCATCCTGGGAGCCTCCACCTTCCCCTGCCACCTCTCCAGTTCCCTCCCCACTCGGGTACCCCGTTCTCTGATCTCAGAACTCTGCACACTTCTCCTTTATGCCAGAGCCCCGTGGTTCTTAACCTTCCTAATGCTTTGACCTTTTACTACAGTTCCTCATGCTGTGGCGAGCCCCAATTATTTTCCTCGCGACTTCGTAACTGTAACGCTGCTACTGTTGTGGGTTTTAATGTAAGTATCTGATATGCAGGATGTCTGGTGTGGGACCCTGTGAGAGGGTGGAGAGCCACTGTGCTGGAGGGCGTCCTTTTAGATCTCTTCATCCTTTTATCTCAAGGATGCCAGTGCCCTTCATTGGACCCCTAAGTCTTCAAGGGAGAGACTGTGCTCAGAGTGGGACTTGGGATGCCGGGAGGGTGAAATCACAGGGTCAATAGCTCAGGTTAGACAAGTGCTTCACCAAGGCTGCATAAGACTAGTTAAATTAGACGAGAGCAAATGGATAATGACAAGGAGCTTCTATTAAAGATGATCATGAATATGAAATGCCTAGAGTCTTAGAGGCCTTTGAGTTATCAGTCCTTTTAGGACTACGATTCAGAATTATTTTTTTCTGCATGTCCTAAAGCAAGCATTTAATAAGGCTACCATCCATTGTTTGCCCCGTGGACACGCAGAATAGGACAACGAGGAATGGAGCACGCAGGCCCAGGTTCTGTTTTGAGAAATGACAGACTTCCTGATAAGCACTTGATTTGTCTCCCTGCAGTAAACATTGGCAGCTGACCAGTTCACTGTGGGTTTTGCTCCATTCCCCATTTTTTTTGAGTTGAGATCCCTTGTGGCTCAGGCTGGCCTTGAACTTGCTAAGTAGACAAGGATGACCTTGAGCTCCTGATCCGCCTTCCTCCACCACCAAGTGCTATCCAGACGAGTACTGCCACATTCTGTTTATGCAGTGCTGGGGATTGAACCCAGGGCCTTGTGCAAGCTAAAGAAGCCCCACTGTGGGTCTTAAACCAGCTAGGTATCAAGAGCAGCGGCGGGGGCGGGGAGTGGGGGGGGTTGAAGCGCCCACAGAAACTGATTTCACCTCTGCACACTTGCGTCTTGACAATGGGTTACGCTCTCAGAAGCATCAACTAAAGCTGTGTGCACATCAGCCTGGATACTACACAGATGTTCAGCCACTGGCCAGAGTGCCTCTGAGCACTATGTTGATTCTCAGCAGGAAGTCACCTGATGCACAGACTGGAAAACTCAAGTTATTTCCGAGCCCTGAGGGAGAAACAGAGGCAAGGGCTTCACTCCCAGCACTGGGCTCTTGCGCTACTCTGATAGGAAGCACGAGGCCTGTGGGAAAGCCCTAGAACATTGGCTATCTAGCCCCGGGCTTTAAAAAACAAACAGATTCAAATCAGAAATCATCTGGTAAGAGAATAATCCAGAAAGGATGTTGCCAGAGAGATTTGAAGGGGGAAAAAAAAGTCCTTCGAATTTTCTTAAATTAGGTTTTTCTTTTAATTACCTACTTATCCTTCAGAAACTTGGAGCGCTCCCATTCCTTATCAACATATTCCTTGTCAATTATGCACAGGCTCAGGCTTATGGTGCCTAGGGTGATGCTTAAGCACGAGGCAGCTGGAAACGTTTCCCCCTGGGTTGAGGGGCTGAGAGGAATGCTGACATGCTGAGCAGACTGGCTGCTGAGGAGAGCCAAGGAGCAAGGCGCCTGGGGGCAGGGAGCCAAACGGACCGGGCTGGCGCCCAGGCTGGGGAGCGCGTGTGGGGGCGGGGCGCGCGTAGGGGCAGAGCCACTGACGACCCGGGAGGATGGGGGATGGGCGCTAACCTTTTGACTTTTGCGATCCCGACGAACTGTGTTTTCTGGCTGGTTCTTAATATCCTTTCCTTCAAATAGCTAATGTAAGGATGCTAAGCAAAACTGCTTATTGGTGCGTTTTTCCCCCCTTGCTTGATTGGCTACATCATGCTGCTTGACGGAAGATTAATGCTGGAAACATTGTGTGGGCACGCTCTGATGAGATGTGGGGGTGGGGCAGGCAGGAAGGCAGTGGTGTGTGTGTGTGTGTGTGTGTGTGTGTGTGTGTGTGTGTGTGTGTGTGTGACTATGAGATGCAGCGTGTAGGTGAGGTACCAGTCCACGTTATTTCCCAGAAATCTTGTGCTCTCTTTGTCCTTGATTAGGCGATGTGTATGTCTTTGTTAGGACCAGATGTGATGGGGGGGACAGGTGGTAAACAAAAGAAATCGCAGTTCCCCTTCATGCTGGCATTGGACCTGAACCAAAAGTCCATTTAGGCTCAAGCCCTTGGCCATTTGGGTTGTTTGAACTGTGTGGATAGGTGAGGAGATTGCAGACTGAGAAACCAGTTTGTGAGTGAACAAACAGGCTGTGAGATGGGTTTTCTACCCTCATGCAAACAGAGATTCCCATATGGAAATCTCACCTTCACTTAGTCAAACTGTGAGGTATCTCCTTGCTTTTGTCAAACTGGGGTTAGAATACGCCCCGCCCCGCCCCGCCCCGCCCCGCCCCCTCACTCTGACGGAGCTTGTGTGTGTCTGGCTCTCTGGGGTTACCTCCCCTCATCCTTCCCCTCATCCACAACCCACATCTCTTCCTGGTCATTTCTGCATCTCTTGTTTTCATTTGTCTCAGGCCCAGTCAGGTGCCCCAGTACTTGACAACCTGCTCTGCCTCCAGGGAAAGATGTCTTTACACAGTGATTTCGGTGAACTCTTTTTCCTTCCTGCTTCAGCGTGAAAGAGGACAGCCCCAGCGCGCATCCTCATGCGAGCGGAATGGGACAGGAGTGTAGACAGATAACAACAAGAGCAAAGCTGACCTCGGTGTGGGCCTGCCTGCTCTGCCCTTGTCCTTTTAGAAGAATTAGCTGAGTGTGATGAGGTATGATCGGGGTGATTCTTTCTGGTCAGGTCTGCTCCCGCAGCCAAGGAGAGGCTGAAAGGGATAGCTTGTTATTCTGAGTCTTTACTTGATCTTAACTAAAACTTTAGGGAGTCACTAGGCAGGTGGTTTAACTTCTCCAAGCCCAGTGTCCTCCTTAAAACAGAGGTAGCAACAGAGCCAGTCACAAAGAACTTGGAGCAAAGCCTTGTGCGTGGAGCTCACCATAAGGGAAACCCCGGAAAAGTCCAACCATCACTGTTTGTTTCTGGGGCCGTGAAGCAGCTCCTCAGTGCCCTGTGCTTTGTCTTCTTATGTGGGGGGGGGGGGAGACTGTCTGCCATGGTTAAGCAATAGGGCTGGTGAGAGGAGCTCTGAGCAGAGCATCCCGTGCTCTGTAATGAGTAAGAGCACGGCTGCTGTTTCCCTATACTCCAGCGACCAGCATTCTGATGGGCTCAGACGTGTGCTTATCTGGCTGCAGGCTCATACAGCGGCTTCCAGACATGTGCAGAGCTGTTTGGAAGACACACAACACATAAGACGTAGTGACAAGGGCAGCCAAAGCCAGAGGGTCCTGTCTCTGATTGTCACTTCCTGCTGCTGCTGCTAATGGCTTCAGGGTTTTGGCTTCTTCCTATCCATCCATTGAAGTTAAGGAACCCAGCCTTCACTCCTGCTGAAGGACCCCCTGGAAAGGTATTATTATCTCCTTGCTTCCATCCCTCGTAGGCAATCTGCCTACAGAGAGAGTGGGCCAAAGAGGTAAAGAAAAATATTCAGGTATTAGTTTTATGCTTAACTATTGCTTAGAAAAAGTTAAGAATATTGTTTAAAACCAATTTATACATGATTTTTTTAAAAAAATTGATTTCAACAATCCACAAAAACCCAAGAGTACACTTCTGTCGATTATAAAACCAGCTATACAATAAACTCTCCTTTTAAAATAGTTTAATGGACTCCTAATACATATTTATAGGGCACAGTGTGACATTTCAGCACAGGCATACAGCGTGTGTTAATCAATTCCGAGCAATCACTTCCTTGTGTTGGGGACGTTCACCGTTCTCTCCATTAGCTACTTGAAAATAATTAATTGTTGTTAACCATGGTTATCCTACTGTGCTCTGGAATATTTGAAGGTATTACTTCTCCCTGCAGTGTGGATCATACTTGGCGTGTGTGTGTGTGTGTGTGTGTGTGTGTGTGTGTGTGTGTGTTATGTGTGTGTATGCACAAGTACAGACATGCTCATGTGGAGACCAGAGGTCAGCATCAGGGGTTCTTATTCTCCACACAATTCTTTTTTTTTTTTTTTTTGGTTCTTTTTTTCGGAGCTGGGGACCGAACCCAGGGCCTTGCGCTTCCTAGGCAAGCGCTCTACCGCTGAGCTAAATCCCCAACCCCTCTCCACACAATTCTTGAGGTAGGGTCTCTCACTAAACCTGGAGCATACTGACTGGCTGGACTGGCTACCTCATCAGACACAGCGAGCCTCATGTCTCTGTCTCCAAGCCTTGGGATGACAGGTATGGGATGACGGGTGTGCACAGCCAAGCCTGCTTTTGTTGTTTGTTTGTTTTAATGTGAGTTCTGGGGATTGAACCTAAGCCCTCATGCTTTCTTGGCCAGTACTTTACCCACTGGGCTATATCCTATCCTTGTTTGCTAGACTTTCATTAGATGTTAAAGACCAGCTTTAAGTGGACTCCTACTTTCTGTGTGTCTTGGTGTGCCTGTGACGTAAGCACCACGATTCCAGTAGACCATCTGGTGGTGAAAGGGACAAGAGAGCATTGTCCGTCGTAGCAAATCTTCGTAGATTATTTTTATAGTATGAACAGAGTGATTGCCCTCGACGACATATTTCATAAATCAGCCATACTAAATGCCATTTCCTGATTTCCATAAACAGTAGCAATAATTAGACAATTTGGCTTGATCCAGGGTCTATTCTGTAGAGGAAGCAAACTTCAAAAAAAAAAATAGCTCAATTAGAAAGATGCTATCTAGACACATGGACAAGAGCAGCAGCACACGGCTTCAGGAGGCCTTTCTGTAGAACACTGCCAACTGCTCTAAAACAGGTAGTCTTTTCCACTAAGTGGTTCTCGTTTGCATACATGGGGAATTACTAAAGCCATGAGGTTTATTGCTCACCGTGAGGTAGGAATTCTTGTTCTCCTGTTGCCTCCTTCTCTCCCTCCCCGTTTCCTAGTTCTAGCTTAGTTTCACTTCATCAACTTCTAGTCTTTGTGGTACCATATTCTAGAGTCGGGAAGTAAAGGGCGCTGGCAAGATAAATATTTGTTGAGTTAATGACTAAGTGAAAGAGTGAAGAAAAACACAGTGTAATGATTGAATTCTGAATACCAGTGCTAATAACTGACTTAGGAACAGAAGGGAGGGTGGTGATTTTCACTGGGATCTGAGAGGGGATGGTAGGGAAGTTTTGTTTGGTAAGGACAGTTTGTCAGCTGAGAAGGCTATAGTGGGAGTGGCTGCAGGACAACATGAATGTTCTCAGCCCCAGTGAATAGTGCATATCTAAAGGTCATCAAGACAGAGTAGCGTCAATGAGATGACCAAATCAGAGATTCCTGGCACTCGTGCTAAGTCATGGCCACAAATACCTTTGTCGTAAACCAGAAGATCAGAGAAAAAAAGGCATTTCTCTAGGGAAAATAAATTGGAGTTTTTAGCAAAGGCCTGATTTTTGTGGTCTTTAAAAATGGCCAACAATCCTAGGGCTTTATCTTTAAGGGGAGAATCAGTAGAGGGATCGGAGGAATCCACAGGAAGGCCTGAAGGATTTTTGGAGTCTGTCGGTGGTGACAGTCATTCTCAGAAGCCAAGTGGAAAAGGGTGAAAGAGGGGGATAGCTCTAGATATACATGAAAAAAAATGTGAGTGCAATGCTGTAAAAGGAACAAAATAGAATTCGGGGCCTGTTCCCAGCCGGATGGAGATTGCTGAGTTACCTGACAGAGCATTCACATAGGCATCTCGACCAATCCCAACGGAACAAACGCTGAGCAGAACGACGTGGTCGAGCTTACAGAGGTCACACAGCACAAAGGCAGCCAAACTCCGGACCTGAACAACGCAACAACACAGAGGAGCCCAGGCACACGCGTAAGCGAGACGACCACACACATGAAGTACTGATAGGAACACAGTGTTTAAAAGCCACAGGAAAGTTCTGTAGACGGCTCTCACAGCAGTCAGGTCACTCTCAAGGATGTGGCCAATCCACAAACATGCGTGTCATTTGAATTACAGTCATGGGAACATGAAGAAAAGGGAAAGGGCAGGAAGTAAAGGACACGACTGTGGCACACAGAGTTTCACCAAACAAAACAATATTCGCACCATAAAACCCCAGGAAGAAAACACAGGAAGAGAAACCTCATTTCAAGAAACAATGAAGGGTCTAGAGAGCAGGTCAACAGTTAAGAGCACCGGCTGCTTTTCCCGAGGACCCAGGTTCAATTCTCAGCGCCCACATGGTGGCTCACAATGATCTGCAGCTCCAGTTCTAGGGGAATCTGATGCCCTCTTCTGACCCCTTTGCAGGCACCAGGCACACAGGTGGTGCACAGGCATACATGCAGGCAAGACAACCATACACATAAAATAACAATAATAAAATGTTTAAAAAGAACTAATGATGGGAGACTCCCCAAATTTGGGGCTAGGGAGATTGATCGCTGGTTAGGAGCACATACTGTGCTCACAGAGGCCCAAGTTGTATGCCCAGCATCCAAGTCTGGTGACTTACGGCTCCCGGTAACTGAGCAGGGAGATCTGATGCCTCTAGGTTCTGAGGGCACCCCCATTTCACATTCAAATGTGCATGCTATACTTTTATCAGATAAAATAATCTTTAATGAAAAAAATCACACGAAATAAGAAGGTAGCTATCGGGCTGGAGAGATGGTTCAGCGGTTAAGACCTCTGACTGCTCTTCCAGAGGTCCTGAGTTCAATTCCCAGCAACCACATAGTGGCTCACAACCATCTATAATGGGATCTGCTGCCCTATTCTGGTGTCTGAAGACAGCTACAGTGTACTCATATACATTACATAAATAATATTTTTTTTAAAAAAGGTTATTGTCTGATGATAGAAGAGTCAGTTTAGGAAGAGGACCTAACAATTAAAAAATTACTACTACTACCACCACCACCACCACCACCACCACCACACACGCACACGCACACACACACTGATAGGCACACAGACACACACATATACATGCACACATACATACATGACTAATATTGGAATGTCTGACCATGTAAAGCAAATGTCAATAGCACTGAAGGAAGAAATAGGCAGCCACTCAGTAATAGTAGGCGACTTGCATACAGCACTTTGGACAGTAAGCAGATCGTTCAGACAGAAAATCAATGAAGAAGCAGCAGATTTGAACAGCACTATAGACCAAATGGACTTAACAGACAGCTATGGACCTTGTAATCCTATGGTAGCAGAATGGGCATTCTTCCTACCCCCAGGGAGACATACTTCAGACCAGAAGGCATGGTCAGCTACAGAACATGTCTTATGAGAAAGTTGTGATGGTAGCATCCTCTGTAACCACAATACTTTGAAATGAGGCATCTATACTAGGGGCAAAACAGGAAAATTTGCCCCCAAAATGGTTTAAGGTAGAAAATCAATATATAAAAACCAATTGCATTTCTTCACACTACAACTCAACCACTTATAACAGAAAAAAGGGACACAATCCCATTTATGATTGTATTGCAAAGAATAAAATAATAAATTTAACCAAAGAACTAAAACATATGTACACTAAAAATGATAAAACATCAACAAAATTGAAAAACACCAATAAAATGGAAGCATGTCCTACACTAATGGATTAGGAGATTAATTTTGCCAAAATTCTCCATAAGTGGCCTTTAGACCTGGTCAGGTCCTGCCAGTGCTCCAGCGGTTTCTACAGAACTAGAAAGAAGCTCTTATGTTCACTTCGGACCATAAAAGACTCTAAAATACAAAGATGGACTGCATCACACTTCTTGATTTCAAATTATATTAAGCAGGCCATGTGGTCGTAGCAAAGAAATGGGTGACAGATCAATGGAACGGAATAAAGACCCCACATGTAAACACACAGTTTGTACAATTGATCCTGCACGAGGATGCCAAGAATGTGAATGGGGAAAAGACGCCCCTTGTTGGGTAAGTAATGTAGAAAACCTAAATGTCTCTATGTGAAAGAATAAAATAGAAAAAAAATACCTTTACTGTATTAAAAAAAATCAACTCAAAGTGGCTTAAAGAGTTAGGTCCTCGTGGGTGGCTCAGAGCACTTGCTGCATTTGCAGAGGACCTGGGGTTGGTTCCCAGCACACACGTGCTAACAACCTTCTCCAAGTCCAGTTCAAAGGGATCTGTCACCATCTTCAGGCCTCTGTGGGCACTGCATGCACGTGGCACACAGACACACATTCAGACAGACAGTCGTACAATTAAACAAAACAGAATAAGAAAAGATCTCACACTGCCAAGTGCTGGGAGGAAGTAAAAACTTCTTAGTGTTCGTCTGTGCAATGATTTTTCAGTGCTGAAGCCAAGATCACAGGGGATGTGGGCAAAGGTAAAAGAGCGAGGGTAAGCAAATGAAACACCTTCTATCAGTAAAGGAGACCAGTCAGCACAGGGCAACCTCCAGAAAGGGAGAGAATGTTTCCAACGAAGATACCTGAAGAGGTTAATAGGCGAAACATATAAGGAATCATAAAACTCAATAGCAGACAAATGGTGATATATAAATGGTAAGTGTGTGTATGAAAATGTGATTAACATGGCTAATCAACCGCTGGGAAATCAAATGGTGGCGTAAAGACCAAGAGATTGCAGGGTGGCATTTAAAACGAAGAGACATCTGTTGGGAAGAGTGCACAGACACAGGAACACTGGGACACACTCGATGGGAAAGGAAGTAGATGCCCCACAAAGGGAAACCACAGAGAGTGCTTCAAATTAAAAACCTCCCGGCTTTATTTTATCGAAAAGAACTTGAGATCGCCAAACGAGTATTACTTCCTCTCATTCTTCGAAGCGTTACTCAGGGTAGCTGTGGTAGGAAGGCAGTGTGAACATCCACCAACAGTAGGAAGGCAGTGTGAACATCCACCAACAACAGGAAGGCAGTGTGAACATCCACCAATAATAGGAAGGCAGTGTGAACATCCATCAACAATAGATAGGCAGTGTGAACATCCACCAACAATAGGAAGGCAGTGTGAACATCCACCAACAATAGGAAGGCAGTGTGAACATCCACCAATAATAGGAAGGCAGTGTGAACATCCATCAACAATAGATAGGCAGTGTGAACATCCACCAACAATAGGAAGGCAGTGTGAACATCCACCAACAATAGGCAGGCAGTGTGAACACCACCAATAATAGGAAGGCAGTGTGAACATCCACCAACAATAGGCAGGCAGTGTGAACACCACCAATAATAGGAAGGCAGTGTGAACATCCACCAACAATAGGAAGGCAGTGTGAACATCCACCAATAATAGGAAGGCAGTGTGAACATCCACCAATAATAGGAAGGCAGTGTGAACATCCACCAACAATAGATAGGCAGTGTGAACATCCACCAACAATAGGAAGGCAGTGTGAGTATCCACCAATGTTGTGGTTTGCCCTGGAGTTATCTGTATTTTGATGCTAATTCCACTGCCCCAAGGACGGCTGCCTAGTCACATACTCAGGACTCAGGTGACTTCACCAGAACCTTCTCCCCACTGAATTTGTGAGGGGCAGGTACAGGATAGAAGGAGGCCTGTCATTGGAGGAGAAGGAAGGATGGGCGGGAGAGAAGTTTGAAGGAAGAGGAGGAGACTGGAATGGAAAGGAGAAAGAGACAGGTGGGAGAGCGAGAGAAGCCGTGGCAGGACAATATGGCGGGTGACGTTAAGATTCCACGCTGTACCTTCACAGGTTGTTACGAATGTTTTTAAGGGATGGATATGTATTGGGCTTTGTATGTTTAGGTGGGCAATTATATCTTATCAATTGGGTCAGAGGTTATTGTGTTGTGTGTTCTTTCATGTACAGATTTAAGGGTAAGGGAGTGTGGGGCAGCTGATCTGGGCCACCACGGAATTGGAATGCGTGCTTCCAGCAAGATATCTTGGGGCAGTGTGGTGTAGACCTAGTGGGGATAAAAGACAGCATTTTCATTTTTTACATTTTTACAACACACGAACAATAGGAAGGCAGTGTGAATATCCACCAACAAAGACCGAATGAGGAACGTATCATTACTTAGTCCCAAAAGAGAAGGAAGAAAACTCCTGCCATTTTAAAAAACACAAAGGACGTGTGTCACATGCTAAGCCAGGGCAGGACAAACGGGGTGGCACATGATCCCTGTTCTATGTGGAACCCCAAATAATCAAACTCGGAGAAACAGAAAGTAGAGTGTGGCTCTGGGGGCTGGCAGCATGCGAAATGAGACAGAAGTAACTGAAGGGCATGACGTGTGACGGAAACAGGATAGAGGACGTGTCCAGCCATAAAATGAGTCTCAACAAAGTTAAGACTCAGCTTGGAAGACCAAAAACACAGGCAACATGGGCAGAAATGAGAACTAGTGGAGCTAAGCTCATTCTATTGACAAAGGAAAACAGGCAACACCGGGTAACCCATAGACAGGAGACTGTGGAAATGAAATCTTATTGTTTTCCGTAACTACAGTGACACGAAGCCGGAAATCAATAGCAGGAAGAAAATGGAAAACTTGCCAAGAAATGTCTTAGACAGAAAATCCACATATAAAAATCAATCGCATTTCTCTATACTAACAACAAACCATCTAGAACAGGAAGAAATCCCACTTACAGTTGCATCAAGAAAGAACAAGTTACTTACCACGTGCAATGAATAGGTTTCTACGATGTGTACAGCCAAGGGCACCGGGAAACAGTTCTGTACTGTATACCTGTGAGGAGGTATATCCTAAATGTTTCAACACATACACAAGCACATGCACACACACACACACACACATACACACACACACACACACACACACACACACACTCACACTCGCTCCAGGTAACGGTGAGTTTCTAGGAGTATGCTAAATGGCTTGGTTGTGGTGATGTCACAATTGTATATGCATGTCAAAACATCAAGTTATATATCTTAAATATGTCCAATGAGGCAATGAAGATGGTGAGTTTTATGCTACAGTATTTTACCGAAATAGGCATAGCTGTCGGGTGATTGCTACTTGGCCACTTACTTTCTCTTAAACACAGGGGTCAGAATGAAATCTTTAGAACGACTCCAGTCTCTGGCTCATGCCCTGCTGGTCCTTCTAAAGAGGGTCCATAGACAGGGCTATGGGCTCATTGGGTCCTAACGATAATTCTGGGACCGATTCATACTTCATCTGTTTCACAACGTGAGGAAATACAAGCTTGAGTGTTTGCATTTGTTGTTCAGAGCTAATGCGTGGCTTACACACATGCTACAGCTCTCTCTCTCTCTCTCTTTCTCTCTCTCTCTCTCTCTCTCTCTCTCTCTCACACACACACACACACACACACACACACACACACACACACACACACACTGAATGCACTCCCAGGCGCTTTCCAGTATTTTTGAGCATGAAGTTGCAACCTTGCATTTTTTTTTTTTTTTTAATCACTGGTATTCAGAGTTCTTGAAAGAGCCCTGCTGGAGGAGGAAGGAAGCTCAGATTTGCTCAAACCATGGTGCTTTCCACAGTTCAGAACAGCGGTTCTCAACCCTCCTAATGCTGTGTCCCTCACGCTGTAGTGACCCTGACTGTAAAATCATTTTCATGGCTACCTCATAACTGTAATTTCGCTACTGTTATGAATTGCAATGTAAATATCTGATATTCTATCCCCAAAGGGGTAGCAACCCACAGGTCGAGAACCACTGGTTCAGGAGGTCGTACATTCAGGTAGGCATCAGTAACAACACTGAACCCAAGCACTGTTCGGATAGTTCTGCTCCATCTTTATTAACCTCTCGGAGGTCTGTATGTTGGGAACATAACAAGAGGGGCCAGTTGTGACCGCTGGCCTGTCCTTAGCACAGTTGGTATTCCCTGGGGAAGGAAAATGCCCCAGTGTGTTTGGGCTGAACATCTCTTGAGCTGTTGGCTGGATTCAGTTCTATCTGAGGCTTGGGGAAGGAGCTGGGGGGTGGTCCTCTTTTTCACCTTGCCTTCTCTGTGCTGGGGGAAAAGGAAAGGACTGGTGTGCTGTGTGTTCTCTTGTCTCCTGCTAGCAGAGGAGGATATGGAGAAGCTGGGGTTGGGGAGAACACTAGCGAGGGCTGAAATCTTTCACAATTGGACTTGTTAGCCTCAAATCTTTTATACCAGCCAGGCCTCTCACTGTATGCCGTGATTCTTCTGAGAAGCTGGGAGTTTCTGGCATTTTGCTGCCTCTCTTGGGGGCGGGGGCTGGTGTGTTTTTATCGCTGCTGTGGTCTGCTTGTTAGTTTTTGATAGGGTCGTACTACTCAGGCCTGGCTGGTCTAGAAACTGCTATGTAGATCACACTGGCCTTGAACTCAGATTCTACTGTTGACGGCCTAGGCCACCACACCCAGCTCTCTTCTGTCCCTTTTTCTATAGTCACAATGTAATGGCAACACTAAAGAAACATTAGACCTGAATGCCCCACGCCAGTGGCCAGCTCCCCCTCCCCCAAGCTAAAGGACACCCTCCACCTTTGCACGGGGCCGTTCTCATTTGGGCACTGGACCTGCACCTCCCCCCTCTCGCTGCAGCGATGACCGTCAGCCACCCAGGATGCTGAGCACCTGCTAGGGAACAAAACAGAGGGAGAGACTTACTGACCAAAGAGGATGTCAAAATAGCACTAAGAATTTTCAAGGAAACAGTTTCAAAGTATCGATTGTATGTTTAAAATATTAAGTGTGGCATGGGAATATACTTCAGTTGGCAGATATCCACCTAACATTCACAAAGCTCTGGGCTTGATCCCCAACACATAGAACTAGGCGTGGTCGCGTATGCTTGTCACCCCAGCACTTGGGCGGTGGAAACAGGGGGGTCAGAAGTTCAAGGTCATCCTCAGACATCAGAAGTTTTGTCCAACCTTGGGCTGTATGAGACCCTGTATTAACAAACAAACAAATAAACAAAAAAGCAAACTTGGGGCTGAAGAGATGGATCAGCGGTTAGGAACACTGACTGCTCAGTTCCCAGCACCCACATGCATGGCTGCTCAGAACTGTCTGCAACTCCAGTTCCAGGCGATCTGATACCCTGGCATAGACATACGTGCAGCTAAGACACCAACACCCCTAAAATAAAAATAAATAAACTATAAACAAAAAGGTAAAATTGTATAGTTATATGCATATATAATAATAAAGTTAGTTCCTCTGTTTAGTTTTTAATGTGACTACTAGGACATTTGGAATGGGGCCGCATGTGGATTCTCTTTCCTCTGGGCAGTCCTACTCATAATCACCACTTCTGCTTGCTTGCTGTCCTTTCAGTACGCAGACTGGGTGGGTTTGCCCTCCAGAAGGTGCTTTCAGCTGCCGAGTAGTCAGTAGAAGCCCCCGGCACACTGCATTTGGCTCGTTTATTCAAGTCAGCACTCTATGAAGGGACGACGAGGGGGACATTTCTTTCATCCGCTTGACACTGGCTTCACTCTGAGATGAAGTCTCTTTGACAAGAACGTAGCTACCGCCCTGGCCCGTGCCCCTAGGGTTGATCTCCCCTTTAAGCTGGGGCAGCCGTTTGCCGGCAGAGCTTTTGAGAAACGAAGTGTTCTTTACTTCCTGTCCACGGACCACTTACGGAATTCCAAGTGGCTCTTTGAGTGTTTTAGGATCAGTGCACACTGTTGTGACCTGTCATCTAGAGACTCTCGGGTATTGGAGGGAGGTATTGCCGTTATCAGATCCATCTCGGATTCGTCTGAGAGATGCCGCATTCTGACAAAGAAGCCATAGCCTCTGCTCGTGACGAACTTGGGTCCTGGGCAGAGAGGGGGACTCTCTGACCCACCAGAGACAGAACTCTGGAGCTAAGGCGTGGGCCCAAGAAGACAGAGCTGTGTTTGGGAAGAACTGAAGGGGAGCATTGTAGGAATAGGAGGGTCATGGAAACAGGCACAGCATTGGCTTGGGATACTTTTAAGAAGGATGGAAGCGACCCCTGTGTAAGTCAGGTAGGGCCGCAGAGATTTCAGTCAGTGGGAAGCTGCTCCCACATTCTCAGGGTGTGGTACAATACACGGAACAATGAAACCTAATACCATGCACTGAGGGGGCATGAGATATTCTCTCTCTCTCTCTCTCTCTCTCTCTCTCTCTCTCTCTCCCTCCCTCCCTCCCTCCCCCTCTCCCTCCCTCCCCCTCTCCCACCCTCTCTTCTCTCTCTCCTTCCCTCCCTCCTTCCCTCCCTCCTTCCCTCTCTCTCTGTCTCTCTCTCTCTCTGTCTCTCTCTCTCTCTCTGTCTCTCTCTCTCTCTCTCTCTGTCTCTCTCTCTCTCTCTCTCTCTCTCTGGTTGTCAAAATTTGAAAGTTGGCATATTGCTAGAACACTATAGCTGTTCAGTAAATAAATACAGAACACTTATATGTGCCAAGTACTTTATTTTTAAATAAGTACATATATTATGGCAGGTAAAACACTTGCAGCCACTAATTAAAAACAACATAAGCTGGGAGTGGTGGCACACGACCGTGATCGTAGCACTTGGGAGGCAGAGGCAAAAAACGTCACACAAGTTCGGGCTAGCCTGGCCTAATAGCAAGCTCCAGGCCAACCAAGCCTCTCTCAAAACGGGGTTGTAAAACTATAGCACAGGGTGGGGGTGGCCCCTTACTGCTCTTCCAGAGGATCTGGTCCCATTCCCAGAACCCAGGCTGTAGTAACTCAAGTTCCAGAGTATCTGGCGCCCTCTTCTGGCCTTCCTGGGCAATAGACACACGAGGCTCATACATTTGTGCAGGCGGAAGCAATCATACACATAAAGTACACAGATCTTAAAAACGTTAAAAGACAATAGAACATTGTGACACTGTAAAATGCAGAAAGCTCTCCCATGCCTTCAAATTACATTTAACTCATTTTTTAAAGGAACGTGTGTGTGTGTGTGTGTGTGTGTGTGTGTGTGTGTTTGCCGATATATCTGCCTGTACACCATGCGTGAGCCTGGTGCTCTTGGAGACCAAAGGAGGTTACTAGATCTTTTGGAACTGGATTTACAGATGGCTATGAGTCACCATGTGGGTGCTTGGACTCAAACCCAGGTCTTCTCGAAAGGCAGCCTGTGTTTTTAACCACTGAACCAATCTCTGAGCCCATCTCCCTAGCCTTCTCGTGGATCACCGAGGCCCCAGACTCCGTACGTGATCACATAGCAGATTAGCCCAGCGGTGGCACATATGTGGCCTGATGTCTGAGAGGAGAGTGATAATGACGTTAGTTGGCGATCTCTGCAGGAGTTCGGTGCTGGGAGTCTTGCTTAGAAGACACGAGTGGACAGGAAAGTGGGAACCAGTGGTTCGGTCACTGCCCAGACAACTGTTGCATGGTTCTGCTTATCCCTTTGCACACATGAGCTAATCCGTGATGGCCATTTAGAGTCCAGCCTCCTGGTATGGGGCAGCGGTTCTGTCTAATGAATGTGAGCGAGTGCCAAGAGATGACTCATGGTCCAGCCCTGGACTGGGCTTAGCTTTCCTCAGAATAACCCTATGGAGTATATACCATCAGGCCTCTGATTTTACAAGAGAGGGAACTCAGGCACAGGCTAAATGGTTTGCTACGATCACACAGCTGTAATTCAAACCCATGTCCTGAACAGGCTCGAAGCCCGAATAATGTCTCAATGTTAAATTACCATGAGTTTTGTAGCATCTTGTACTTGCCTTGTCTTTCCCTTATTTAACCTCCGTATGGGTCCCTGGGACTCACTAGCTTGGAGCTGGTTCGCCATTGTTAGCAGTGGAAACAGCAACGATTCACTAGACCAAAGGCTCCATTCCTCATCCAGTAGAACGTATTTATTTATGTATCTTATTCTATGGTTTTTCACATCCTTAAAGTGGCTTTACTTGGCCCTGTAAGGAGCTAATTATTCACCAAATATAAACCACGGCTTGTTCTTTTCAGCCCCCTGCATGCTTCTTCCCCTCATCGTGCGATGCCATCTGGTGCTATGAGCTCATGCTTTCTGTGTTCCTTTGCACAGCACCAGATTCGTCCTTTCTAAGCCCAGAAAGCAAGGTTGCTTTCAGAGTTTGCCTTCGTGGTTTTGAGAGCGCTGGAATCTAACGCCCCCTAGTGGATCTCACCGGTATCACTCCTTACCATCCCCATAGGGAATTCGTCCTCCCTTTTCCACCGGGAATTTGTCTTCTCCCATGTAGACTGCCCAGGCCTTTCTCTTTTAATCAGTAGCTTTCGTGAGCCACTGAGCACCAGCGTCCTTTTCTGTGTCATTTCTGTTGGCTTAACGCATGGGATGTGGGAAGTCAAACCTTAATGATTACACTTACCTCTTCAACTCTGTCTCCCTTTGAGCTGTGCCAGTGGAACGCGTATTTAAGAGTGGGACACCAGAAGTCTTGTGGCTGGCCTCCTTCACACACTTTTTCTCTTCTAGTTCTGCCAAAATCCAGAGTCTCTCTGATCGTTTTTCCCAGGAGGAGAGCACTGGGAACATAGGACATTTTCTTGTACTGTGAGCTTAGGATGTCAGGGCTTCACCAACTTATGCCTAACCTTTGAGACGTTTGAGTGCTGCCGGTTAGATCTGGCCCCACCCCTTTCCACCTTCTAATGCTCACGTCAGCATCCTTGGCAATTAGGTGTAGACTAAGATCCTAGGAGGAGGAAGTGTGCTTGGTGATGTATGTGCCGCTCCGTTCTCACGCCAGCACAGCACCGGCCAGCTGTTCGCCCTCTTCCTGTACCCCCGCCTCCTCGGGTCCTGCTTGGTACTATCAAGTCACAGAGGAGAGAACCAGTCCTCAGTGGTGTAAGGGAGCTCACAGTTCCCTAAATGCAGAGGTCGTTCTCAGGCGAACCCCTCTGACTCTGAGAAACCTTGCTTTGTTTCTCCAGTTCTGCACTTCATCACCAGCAGGAAGCAGCTTCTAAGAGGTACAGGTGGGGAAGCCATGGAGTCAGCCACGGAGCTGGTCTCCAAACAACACGTATAGACGGGCGTGGAAAATACACGGACACAAGCCTCCACCGTTTCCCAACAGCTCACGTTGGTACTGAATTGGAAAACTCAACTTTGATATCGAATTGACCATATTATTTTGGAATAACAACTGTAGAAATCTGTAGAGTTGGCATGAGTTTCTAAAAGTTGAAGAATTCAGTTCGTCTAATAGCGGACACAATAAGACTTGCTCACCTCTCTGGACTGTGGCCTTGGCTAATTACTTACCCTCTGAACGTCAGACTTTTTCTGTTTAGTGGAAATAATCATACTGGGGGTTGCTGGTGAGTGCCAATTGGATTCTTTTCATATGTGTATGTATGTGGTGTGTGGTATGTATGTGTCTCCCCTTGTGGAGGTACAAGTGTATGTGGATGCGTGTAGAAACCAGAGCTTAATGTTGGGCATCGACATATATCACTCTGCACCTGGGATACTGAGGCAGAGTGCCTTACTTGAACCCATACCGTGCCTATTCTGGTAGTTCAGCTATCACCTTGCTCTGGGGACCCTCTCTTTCTCTTCCCCAGGACCAGGAAAGCAGAGTGGACTGCCCACTCCCAACCAATATTTATGTAGTTGTTGAGGATCTGAATAGCAGTCACCATGCTGATGGGCCCTTGGCCTACTGAGGCATTTATTTACCCCACTCTCAGGGCAGTTTTCTTAGATGCTTTTTCTGTGTGTTTGGGATACTCAGATCATCTCTGTCTTCTGGTCCATATATGGTATGCTGCATAAATGGAACTTTGTATAGTGAACCGATTTGTATTCCCAAGATACACCTCATCCGGTCGTATAGCCTTTTAAAACGTGGCCAAGTTCAGATCGCTAGTATTGAGAAGGATTTTTTGCATGGAAAAATATCAAAGAATGTAGCATATTTTCCTGGAGTTGTGTAAGAGGACAAAATTTTGATCTGCAGAACTTATGATTTTTTGTTTGTTTGTTTGTTTGTTTGTTTGTTTTTAAAAGGGGGGAGAGAGATTGACAGCAGGGCTGGGTGGGATGGTGGACACTGTGCTCCCAGCACTCGGAATCTGGGAGCAGGTTCATCCCTGAAGACTTGCTGGCTGGTTAGTCTATTAGTGAGTTCCAGGCCAGTGAGGGGTCCTGTCTGAGAGAAAGAAGGAAGGAAGGAAGGAAGGAAGGAAGGAAGGAAGGAAGGAAGGAAGGAAGGAAGGAAGGAAGGAAGGCAGGCAGGCCAGGCAAAAGGGCAAAGAGCATCTGAGGAATGACACCCAACGCTCTCCTGGTATTACATACATGTACAGACATGTGCACTCACATGTATGCAAACACACAAACACAGGATACTGCACAGTTTTCTTTCTTGTGATGTCTTGATTTCAGATCCAGTTGGGAGGCATTGCCTCCACTTCTGTTTGGTGTTTGAAGAGTCTGAGGAGCGCTGGTTCTTATTCAAACATTTGGTAAAACTCCCTGGCCAAGTCTTGGCCTTTACCTCACAGGTCTCACTAAGCTAATCACTAACTCCATCCCTTTCCTTGTTATGGATACAGTCAGATTAGCTCACCTATTGCCTTCAGTTAGCCTTTGGGTTTGTGTCTTCCTACAATGATTTTTCTGTCTAACTTAATATTAGTGTTTGGCAGGTTTGCCCAGTATTTATTTCTGTAAGATTAATCTCCTTTTAATTTACGTTGTTTTTTTTTTTTTTTTAATTCACTTTGCCTTTTTACTTTTTGGAAGTCTGTCTACCCACTGGAAATTAATTGGCATCTGTGAGGATTCTCTAGTTAACAGCTGCTGCAGTTAAACACACACACACACACACACACACACACACACACACACACTACACATACACACAAATACACACACATACACACACACATACACACTCACACACACACACATACACACACACACTCACACATACACATACACACACTTACACACACACACATATACATACACACACATACTCACACACACACACACACACATCCACACACACACACACACACATACACACACACACACACACACACACACACACACACACACACACACACACACACATACACACACATACACACACACACACACACACACACACACACACACACACACACACACACACACACACACACACACACATACACACATACATACACACACATACATACATACACACACATACACACACACATACACTACACATACATATACACACATATACACACACTCACACACAGACACACCACACACACACACAGACACACACAGACACACACATACACACACATACACACATACATACACACATACATACACACACATACACACACACTCACACACACTCACACACACTCACACACAGTTTTTAAGGTTAGTTTAATGAGATGCATTTATCCAAACAACTGGCCAAGATGACTGACACAGAGAAGTAGGTTTTGTTTGTTGCTGAGTTTTAAGAGAAGACAGATGCTGTTCATAGGATTCAGAAGGCCGGAAGGGAAGAACAGACAGACACCAGTCAGTGAAAGCACTGGGTTGGGAGGATGAGGATGAGGGGCGCACACGACCCCATGACTACACATGGTGGTATCAAATATAGGACTGGCTATGCCACCAGCTGAGGGGAAGAATTCCTTTTCCGTCATCCTTTTCCGTCACATCGAATGACTTTCTCAAGACTCATAGTTCAAGTCAGTAATATTAAGGCTGACACAGCCTCTGGAAGACTAAGTAGACTCTTGTTTGTCGATTGTAATCACTTCCTAAACCACCATGTGGAAGCTGATTAAGAAACAATGTCTTCTGGTTTCGAAATAACACATACATACTAAGGCACTTTTGGGAAAAACTTAATTGAGAGATTGACTAGATTAAATTCAAACGGGGCTTTCAAGGGTTAATTTAGAATTCTGGACCGGTTTTTCTTCAACCATTTGTAAATTTGAGCACATTCTCCTCCCTTAATAGCTTTGTGTTTAAGTCATACGAACTCGGTGTTGAAGAGCATTTAGAGATAATATATATGTGTGTATACACACTCATAAAAATGCATTTAAAATGGAATGTGACTTTAAAACTCTATTTCAAGGTTTTGGTTTCCGCCTCTGTTAATGGCAGTAATCAGGAGATTCCCTGCCCCATTCCCCATTCAACCTGGTTTAGGATAAATTATTCTGCCTTGGGCTCCAGAATTCTATTACAGCCGAACAGGCTGGTCAATCGAATTTCTTCTTTCTTTCAAGGTATTGCACAGCGATGCACCGCGGTCAAGTACCACTTCTCTCAGCCAATCCGCTTACGGAACATTCCTTTCAATTTAACCAAGATAATCCAGCAAGATGAATGGCACCTGCTTCGTAAGTATTCCTGGGAAAGAATTAGACAAGGCAAAAAACCCAAGATTCCCCACCACGTTCGGATAGAAAACTGCTTATCTTAGGTTCCCTCTGGGCCCAACGGAACTGGGTCAGACACCCGGGCATCTGTTTGCTGTTCTGTGAATACTGCGTGTTTACAATTCAAGTGTGAGGGAAACAAAACAGATGTGAAATACGTGACAGGCCGTGTGGCTGTTTACCCAAGTAGCAATGCGGTTGTTTGTTTGTTTGTTTGTTTTGTCTTGTCTTTAAAGTTTTAGTTTTAATTATGTGTGTTGTGAGGGGATCTATTCAATGGCGTTTAGGTGCCCTTAGAAGTACCACTAGATGTCCCTGAAGCAGGAGTTACAGGTGGCGGTGAGCCAGCCAGCCTGGGTGCTGGGAACCAAGTTCAGACGATCAAAAGCAGTATTTTTACTTTAACCACCCAGCCATCTCCTCTTTTTACCCCATCTCAATCTCTTTTTAAAAACCAACATAGCAGGTATACAAACTTGACCCAAACACTATTCCTCAATTGCCCTCATTTTGGCTTTTCTTCTTTTTTTTCTTTTTTCTTTTTCGGAGCTGGGGACCGAACCCAGGGCCTTGCGCTTGCTAGGCAAGTGCTCTACCACTGAGCTAAATCCCCAACCCTTTGGCTTTTCTTATATATTTATTTTAGCTACCGTGTTTAGCTCAGATCATTGCATTTTTGCTGAGGTATCTTTATGAATCTACGCCATAGCATTCTCAGAGAGAAAGCTCTTACCTCGGCATCTTCGTGGAACGAACTGCTCTTTTTCACTATCAAGGAAATGTGAAAGTCTAGATAAAATTGTGCGGTTCAAAATAACAAGGGTGGGTATATACCTGGAAATCCTTGATTCAAGCTGAATCAAATCCTTGATTCGTGGGAGTGGCACGTGATAGCAAAACAAGACACCGTGTTTTTTCCAGCTCATCCCAGAGTCAGAAGTCAACATTGCCATCTTTTCCAGTAATCAGTCAAGAGTGCCGTGGTCATGTTTTCTTGGTGGAGAAAACCACTGCGGATACTGTCATGTTCTTTGACTCAATCGCCACATAGAGTGAAGGGCTCTGTCTCGATTCTCACTATGAGCATGGAGGCTCATACATCATCAAGGTGGTGCCTCATATAAATATTAATGACTGCTAGTCATTGGATAAACGCCAGATGGTGATGGCGCACTTCTTTAATCCCAGCAGAGGCAGAAGGATATCTCTCTTCAAGTTTGAGGCAAGCCTGGTCTGCAGCGTGAACTCCTAGACAACCAAGGCTAGAGAGAAACCCTGTTTCAAAAAGAAAAAAAGAAAGGAAGGAAGGAAGGAAGGAAGGAAGGAAGGAAAAGAAGAAATAAAAGGAAGATAAAGAAAAGTCATCAAAGGGATAAAATGTGTTTTATTTTCTGAAAACTTAATAGACTTCTTCCGAGTTCTTTCTTGCTTGCAAACGTGAAGCACTTCTCAGTAGACCCCACTGAGCCTTATGGAGTGGAATTCCTTCTTAGCGCCTTATGAGCACGTTTGGAGTTCTTTCTCCTGAGTGTCTATGAAGACCAGTCTCATTATTATCGACTTTGGTCAAGTAGAAAAATCGCAGGGCCTTGCAAAGAACCTCATTTCTTTAACTCAACAAGTTTGGGCCTCTTTACTCAGCAAGGCAATGATTTGAGCATTATCCTTTGGGGGGAGTTTCTAAAAGAAACGTGCCTTTGACGCTCGTGTGCCTGTTTCTAAGAGAGCCACCTGGCGACCTGTACCAATTTACCAGTAAGACACCGTGTCTGGAACTGATGCCAGGCTCCTGTGGGGTTATGTCTGACCTTTGTGCTTTGTAGTCACAGAAGACAGAACTTCTGAATCACAGGGCAGGGTTGTCACAGGGAATGACTGAGCCGTTATTAGTCCCTCTCCTCATATGTGGCCATGCCAAACTATTTATACCCTTGTACCAATAATAATTCAGCATATTTAAATTGTTACTATCCATAACCCCTTATTTTGCGATATATATTCTCTATTCTGGGAGGGGGGAACATTTAGTTTAAGATAAATAGAATTTATAAGCTCTGAGCTAGAAATGAGAATTCCATTCTAAGCCGCAGGGAAAGGAAGCTGGGTGGTGGCCTGCTCCTTTGATCCCAGCACTCAGGAGGCAGAAATCTGTGAGTTCGAGGCCAGTTTATTCATACAGAGAGAGTTTCAGGACAGCCAAGGCTACACAGAGAAACCCTGCCTTGAAAAACAAATAAACAGCCACCCCCCACCCCTGCTCCCCAGAAAAACAGGAATGGGGCAAGCTGCTTATGGATAAGATGCTATGGCCAATGTTGGAAGCTACTGTAGCCCATTTTCCCTCCATGTAGTGCCCCTAGGCATTCCACAGCAGTGGGGAAGCCCATCCGCCAAGCCCTGCAGTCTGCTGAGCTTGTGCACTTTGCTCAGACTTGTTGCCTGACCTCAGGGGCCGCAGGTGTGTGTGGAGGTGTGTGTGTCTTGTTTTAAGAAGAATGTGTTGTTCCAAACAAAGGCACAAGCAAAGGCAGGAAGGACAGATAGAAACAGCGAGAACGTGAAATAACCAGAAGATGGCCAACCTGAGTTGCCGAAGTGCTGTAAGGGGGAGATACCTTTCCGTATAGATCAGTGGGTCTCAACCGTCTTAACGCTGCGACCTTTTCATACAGTCCCTCATGTGCTGACCCCAACCATAAAATTATTCTCGTGGCTGCTTCACAAACTGTAATTTTGCTACTGTTATGAATCGTTCAGTAACTGTATGACATGCAGGACATCTGCTATGTGACCCCTGTGAAAGGGTCGTTTGACCCCAGAAGGGGTCGTGTCTCATGGCTTGGGAACAGCTGAGACAGATGCTGTCAGTTATGCCCATGGTGAAGACTTGTCCCATGGGCGTAGCTCCTCGTCTTCCATCGGTAAATAAGCTCTCCACCGTGAGGCTTGCACTTGAGGGGTAGAGTGTGTTTATGAGCAGCTAGCCGCCTTGATCATGCACTTCAGGCCGCTTCCTTCCCCGTGGTGGCTGTGCTCGCTCACTTTTTTTTTCTTAAATACTTCTCGAGAACAGACAGGAGTAGCTAGAAATGAAGAAAACAACACTAATTGGCATCCGAGATGCTCAGACAAAAACCTGTTTTTCGTAGAAGCTCGCCTTCCGGGCTCTTTCCTCCAAAGAGGAGAAGCCAGGTTAATGACAGCCACTGTGGTACGCCGACCTCCATCCCGGCTGCTCTTTGAAGGCTGAGGATGTGTTTCTCGAATCTTCCTCGCCCAATTTACTTACTGCGTGTGATGTTTGTTACTCACGTTTTTGTCTGGGGTTGTCCCCTCATCTATTCTGTGGGTGTAACCAACTTCTCCACAGACGTAGAGGGGTCCAGTGGCAAAGGTTACTCATCCTACATACCCACAGCTAATGTACCCACAGATGCATGGGAGCAGAAGTCCCTAAACCCTTCACCCTGAAGGCCCCGTCCGTGCCTGCCTGGGTAGCCTCTTCTCACAGTGCATGTGGAATTCTTGGTCCTGTAATTTTCAATTGCTTTTCTGCCCCTGCCTCCGATTTTAACAGTCTGTTTCTGTTTTGAGATTAGATCTAAGAAGAATAACAGCTGGATTCCTGGGCATGGCGGTGGCTGTCCTGCTGTGTGGCTGCATCGTGGCCACGGTCAGCTTCTTCTGGGAGGAAAGCCTGACCCAGCACGTGGCTGGACTCCTATTCCTCATGACAGGTAGACTGTACACCATCAGCTTCCTCTCTGCGGCACAGAATTCGGCTCGGTCCTATCACTAGTAATGTTGGTTTCAGTGGTGAGAAGGAAGCGAGCAGAAGCTCATTCATCTTTGAGAGAAAATAAGGAATTTAAAGGGAACAGTGGACAAAGTGCATTGCCCAATTTTCCCACAACAGCATTAGTAGGTCAGAGGAAAGTGTCCTGCATCCATTCTCAATTGAGTCAATGCTGGCATTTTCTGCCTTATTGCTTAACGCTATGTCTTGGAGAGAAAGGTCAGTAGCTGAAAGTCCCCTCATACTCTATGTACCGGGGATGGTGTCCTTGGCATTACTGTTGGTGGATTTCCTTTGTCATGGGCTGATCTTGGTCTTAGAGACATAGAGAAGAGAGCGGGCAATGTCCCTGCCCCATTTTTATTGTGGAGAGACCTAAGAAGTGATTTGTGATAGCAATAAAAACTGGGAAGACGAGCAGGGTACAGTCTGGTTGGGAGATGCGGAGGCAACAGTTTCCGAGTTGAATCATGAGAAGCAGCCAGAAGTTGGGAGAGAACTGTGAGCTGGAGACGCCCCCAGCTCAGAACCCGGAGCAGGAGTCAGGCGAGTGTGTTCTGAGAAGGAGGAGAGGTAGGAGACCGGAAGGCATGCACAGAGTGGGAGCCATGGTCAGGACCAAATCTTTAGAGATCTCTTAATGAAGAGAAGAGAGAGGAGCATGAATGTAAAGTATAGATGGTGGAAACCACTAGAAGGCTTAATGGAAGGATAACTTTATTTAAAACATGAGGGGTGTGGAAACGTGGCTAGCAAGTAAACGAGTTGGTTTAACAAGTAAAGGGTATTTTGGTCTATAAAGGAGTTGGGAGTTGGGTCAATGGCTAGCCAAAGGAGGCTGCAGAGAAAAAATGGCTTCCCCTTCAGCCTCCACAAGAAGTTAAGGCGTGGATAATGAGGGAATGCCAAATTAAGTTTCCCAAAGTAGTAGTCCCAGAAGAGCCAACACTACCCCAGATGGCCATTCCGGCCCAAAGAGTCCTGGGGCTTCACAATCAGTAAAAAGTTCTCCCTCTGCCCCTCCCCTTTGTCAGTTATACTGCAAGATTTGGGGTTCTAGCCCAATGTACGTCAAAGATGTGTAGGCTTCTCCCCCGACAGCTTTAGTTTTGCCGTTATTTATTTTTGTAAGATAAGATCTTGCTAGGTGGCTCTGGATAACCTGTAACGTCCAAGTAATCCAGGCTGGCTTCCAACTTAGAGCTTCTCCTGCCTCTGCATCCTGAGTGCTGGGGTCTCCGTGTGTACACTGTAATGCCTGGCTGCTTCCCCCAAACTCTGCAGAGGCCCCACGCCAAAAGCCACAGAAGGACTTTATTTTTTTAAGGCCTCCTTTTACTATAGGGGACGCATGAATACTCAAGGATGTTCAGAGTAGGAAACAGTTGTTCTAGTTGAAATACATCACGAGGCCACACAAATCCGGCTCTACCAGTTCTCCTGCCTAGGCAGAGGAGGTGAATTTTGCAGAAGGGAAGGCGTAAGTCTGGTGTCTGTCAGTGACACAGAAGGGCCGACAGTTTTCAGGGTGCTCGGTTTGCCTGTCACTTGAAGTGGAATATAGGGAGGTTTCCTTTGGGTTTTGTTACTGCAAACAATGCCTTTACATGCCTCCCAGAACACTGAGATCGTGGTTAGTTCTGTAAATTCTACACGAGTAGGAGGAGGTCGTTAGCTGGACGTAGACAGGAGATAACTTTGCTGGAGCACCTCCTCAGGCAATGGCAGGCAGTGAGAACTCCGAAGGGTTAAAGGCATTGATTTTAATTAAGCAGGCTGTCTTCAGTGGCTCTAGACAGCAGCCTTCCCACAGACTTTGGATGCTAAACTTAGCCCCTTCTAATATGCTGGCGTCTCCATTCTCTGCCTGAACTGATTAGCCAGCCCTTCAACGGAGAGCCTCAGTGATGTGACAGTTGAGACGTTAAAGCGGAAAGTGTAGAACACAGGCTTCCTCCTTCTGCCATGCGGCACACGGGCCAGCCTTGATGACCCACGGGTGAAACAACCACTTCTATCAGTGTGAATCTGAGAGCTGGGCTGTAACACCATATACCTAGACCCCACTCCACAGCCTTTCGAGGGTTCCTGGAGAAGGACCTGGGGTAGGCAGCCTCCAAGGCCTCGGCTTCATGTTAGACCCATGGTAACACATGCTCTGAGATTACACAGGCAAGCACAGTGGCGTACATGAAAGACGGAGTCAGCGAGATGCCCCTTTCCAGCTCCTGC
The DNA here is from genome assembly GCF_011064425.1 of Rattus rattus. Lineage (NCBI taxonomy): Eukaryota > Metazoa > Chordata > Mammalia > Rodentia > Muridae > Rattus > Rattus rattus. The sequence continues at coordinate 12,058,068 of NC_046160.1, read as the reverse complement.
CCTTTGCTGAAGTGTTTGTAGCATTTCCACCACAGCGTGAATACTCTGTCCACATTAAATGAAGCATTTGGACTGGGGACATCACTGACCCAGTAAAGTGGTTGCTCCAAAGTGTAAGGGCCTCAGATTAATTCCCAGAACTCACATTAAAAATAGAATTCTGGGTGTAGTGCTTGTTGTGTGCTTATAATGTCAGTGGTGGGGAGGTAGAGGCTTTCTAGGGATTGCTAGTTAGCCAGTCATAGCTATTTGGTGAGCTCCAGGCCAGTACGAGCTCTGGTCTCAAAATGTAGATTAGCAGAGTTCCTGAGGATGACACCAGGGTTGTCCTGAGACATCCATGTATACGTGCACACTCTACATTCATGCACATACACATAGATACATGCAAAAGACCATAAATTAAACACTCTATTAGAAGACCATAGTAACATAGCTGCAGTTGTTACCATTAAAGGACTAATTCATTCAATATTATCAGTTTTAATAAAATTTTATTTGTTATAGAATTTTAATCTATCTCTTATTGCTCTGTGTGTGTTCATGTATTTGTGTGTGTGTGTCTGTCTGTGTGTCTGTGTGTGTGTCTGTCTGTGTGTGTGTGTGGGTGTGTGTGTGTGTGTGTGTGTGTGTGTGTATGTGGTCAGAGGGCAAGTTGTGGGATTCAGTTTTTTCCTTCCACCATGTGGCTTCCCAGGATTAAACTCAAGCTTTGTAAGTGCCTTTATCTGTTGAAACCTCTCCCTGGCTCTTAACTAGTTTTTAATACACCAGAAATCTCAAAAAAAAAAAAAAAAAAAAAAAGAATAAAGTTTGTATTCAATTCTCCCCTCTTGGTGCAGGTCTCACTACCAACTGCATCCATTGTTCTTCATAGGCTGAAGCCTTCTGGGAGAGTTCACTTAGCCTGTGACCCTCCCATGCTGTCAGCAGAGGAAGAGACAGAGTCCAGGCAGCCCTCTCAAAGCATCAGGGGCGGTTAGCACCCATCCTGGCCCAACCCTTCCTTTGCTTCAATGCATCTAAATAAAGGGAGCCTGCTGAAATAGGTCTAGAATGATCTAGGCTACCCGTCAACCGCAATTCTAAACCGAGGGCCCTTAATACATTATCTAAAACCCTGGAGACTGAGTGTGGTTTGGAATTCAAGACTTAAATATTTTATTTTAGAAAGAGAATATGGCATACGTAGTCTGTTTTATCCAGCATGTCGGCAAGGTTTGGGGCCTTGTTGCAAAATAAAATACATTAACATTTCTGCAACAAAATGCATGAATAACCACGCTAGGCGGGATCAGTGAGGACGGTAATAACCTTACCGCAGGGAGGGGAACACTTTGCGATACTGCCGATTGCAGACTGTGTACCTTTCCACCGTGTTTGTTTACTTATTTTTTATACGTTTTTTTTTTCCGTCTCTAGTAGGCCCGCCACACCATTAAGTTAAGATGGGGGAGGCGAGGCTTTTTGAGTAATCTACGTGAAAAGGAGCAAGTCCGTTTTGCTGAAAGAGCGAGAAGGCCAGAATGATGGGCAAGCTATCTGTGAAAGGCCCAGGGAAAAGAAAATCGATGCTTCTGCCTCTGGGTGTTGTAGTTGGGTATTTATCATGCAACCTAAGCAGAAGGAAGCAGCTTCTGCTTCTCGGCCTTTTAAGCACATCAAAGGAGGGAGGTCAGAAAAGAATGGGCCTCCGTTACCCTAATTACATCTTCTGAGCTGGCCATGCGCACGCACCTCAGAGGTTTTAGGGAGGAAATCAGGTTGATGATCTGGGATGGTGGCATGCACTTATTTGCTGCCCTGACCCTAAACACGTCCCCTCCAGTCCTGCTCTTGTGTGATGTCATTGGTGAGCTCTAATTAAGAATATTGTATAAGGGAAGTCTCCACAGGCAGGGGTTGTCAGGAAACCAGTAATTATTCCTTCTTTGAAGATAACTCCCAGCAGTCGCCAGGAGCGAGCTCAGGATGGGGAACCTCTCTCTCCTGGGTCCACCAACCAGCTAGGCTGGAAGTGTGAGCTTGCTGGTGGAGAAGCTGGAGGAAGGGGAAGGTAGGAGGAAAGACTGGAAAACTAACTGCTCTCCCTATGGGTCCTCAAGATAGCCTGTAGCTTTTGAACTTTCTGAAAGCAAGAATAGCTGCATAGCCCACTTTGTACCTTGTGTGAAGTAGGTCGCTACCGATCAAAAGCCAGTATCGCCTGAAGTAACTTGTGGTGCCCATTAAGTCCTTCATGGGACAATTTGGAATAAACTACTTTCTAAAAAGAAATTTAAAAGGAAGATTTATTTTTATTTTTTATGTATGAGTAGTTTTGCCTGCATATGTATTTGCCTAGTATGTGCATGCAGTTTCCATGGAGACCAGAAGAGGGCGCTGGATGCCCTGGACCTGGAGTTACAGAGCCACAGTATGGGTGCTGGGAATCAAACCCTGGTTCTCCAAGAGCAACAAAGTCTCTAACCACTGAGCCATCACTCCAGCCCCCACAGATTATTTCTTAAGAGGATATTAATCAATCTATTGTAGTCTTCAGTTTTGTTTAGTTCAGTTTTGTTAGAGCTTACGTCTATTAGCCAATATGTCAAAATTACAGATAATCCAGGAAGTATATACTATGTCTGCTTACAACGCATGTTGGGAAGTGGACGGAACACTTTGGGCTCCTGATCAAGAAGAACATATGGAACTACCTCTTATCTAACCAGAACTAGGTCCAGGGCATAAAAGATAAGAAATAAGTGGTAATATAACCGTATTAAGACAGAACGGGCGTGCTAAGACCAGTAAGATAATAGAAATATACTCCATTCAGTTAGCAGCTCAGACACAGACAATGCTAAGGGGTAAGTTTTCTTCCCCACAACTCCTGTGTTGAGTCCCCAGTCCCCAGGATCTCAAAGTGTGACTTAACCAGGAAACAGGGTTTTTAAAGAGAAACTCACAGTAAATTAGGGCAATATGTTGTGTCTTAAGCCAGTACGGATAGTGTTGGCCACAGAGTAGGGGGATTTGAAGAGTTATGTGTAAAGACATGAGGAGAAGGCAGCTAAGTCCAAGGCAAGGTGGGTTCAGAGGCAAACCATCATGTTGTTGCCTTGAGCTTAGATTCACAGCCCCTATGAAAATATCTTTGTTTTTTCAAAGTCTCCCTGTCTGTAGTACGTGGTTCCAGTACTGTTATCTACCTCATGCACATGAACACTTTAAGATGTGTATGGGACCTAAACAGAGATCATTATATCAAAACTGACCTAAACTGTGCATCTGACATGACAGCATGCCCTTATTACATAAATAAATTTTGTCCCAGAGTGATCAAAGTTAGGATATTGTTTGTCTGTTTGTTCCAAGACAAACTATGTAGTTCTGTGTGTCCTGGAACTCATATGTATATGCACAAAGCTGGTCTCAAACTCATAGAGGCATGGGGGCATCCCATTGCCTCCCCAGTGCTGGGATTAAAAGTGTGCACCACTGTATCCAGGGGGATTTTTTATTAGTATCTTGAGTGAGACAAACTTCTTTTTACAATATTTTGTGGTAAATGTTTGTGTTCTTTCTCCATTATGCCGAGAACAGCTGTAGCCACTAGGCATTTGCGGGCTTCCTCACGAATGCGAGGGTCTGGACGGATGGAACAGCGCTTCTTGTTCATCTCTCTTTTGTTTTCTTCTCACCCAGAACAACTCAGAGGAGCTTTTAGAAGCAGGGAAGTTTCAACTGGGTGGCAGCACCTCTTAGGAGGGCTTGTGAGAAGAAAGAAGGGCAAACAGGGGGCGCATGGGTGGGCCAGGTGGCCTGCTTTCCCTTACGCCACGTCACCAGAGGATCAGTTTGAGGAGTACCTCTTCTGGAAAGGACCTGAGTGGCTGGGAAATGCATATAGTATTTCATGATAAGATTAATACAAGCAAGGGAGAAAAAAAAAACAAGAGAAAGGGACAGTTCAATTTGCAAAGCGTGTTAGCCTTCTGTAAGGGTGGCAAAATACTTGGGAAAGTATTTCTAAGTATGACAAAATCACTTGAAGAAGAAGTTTTGTTTTTGTCTTCATGAGGGTTTTACTGCTGTGAACAGACACCATGACCAAGGCGACTCTTGTAAGGACGACATTTACTTGGGGCTGGCTTATAGGTTCAGAGGTTCAGTCCATCATCATCAAGGTGGGAGCATGGCAGCATCCAGGCAGGCATGGTGCAGGAGGAACTGAGAGTTCTACATCTTCATCCGAAGGCTGCTAGGAGAAGACTGGCTTCCAGGCAGCTAGGATGAGGGTCTTAAAGCCCATATCCACCTACTCCAACAAGGCCACACCTACTCCAACAAGGCTACACCTTCTAGTAGTGCCACTCCCTGGGTCAAGCATATTCAAACCATGACTGCTTTGTTTTGTCCTTGGGTTCATGGTTTCAGAGTTTTAAGTTCATGTCCTCTTGGACCCGTTCCATGGACAGAATGAACACATGGAGTTCCAACAACCCCCTCAAGAGTGCACCTCTGTGACCTAATTTCCTTCTACCAGTCCCCATCTGCTAAAGGGGCCTCTGTCTTCCAGTCATGCTCACTGTTAAATGTAATAACCAGTGGTCAGCTCCAGAAAGGAGCTGAGTAACCAGCTGCCTTACTCCAGCCGGCTACCCCATTACTGTAGTTAACATGGGTGCTGTGATTTGAGATCTGGGGAAAGAAGCTAATGTTAATTCCCCTCCTGCTCCCCCACTGGTGTCTTCCCTTTTCTCCCCACTCTTTGGCTCATGGGGTAACTATGTGTCAACTTCCTTTCTCAGGCCCACGACTGACATATAGTTGTTATTCTTATATTTAACACTCGCATGCAGATAAACAAAGCTCTGACACACGGCCTTTGATGGGACATTTAAGCTACAAACCATTACACAGTACAAGTTGGATCTAAGAGTGAGGGTGGAAACTAAAAGCAAGCAAAACTAGACTGGGTGCCAGGAACAGATTTTAGTTTTAGGGAGCTTCAGACCCTGGCATCTTGGAGAGATCCAGTTAGAGACACTCCATACAGTGTCTTTGTGGTCTGCACTCATCAAGGGCTGAGGAAAACACTCATTCAGGGCACATTGCAAAAGAAAAAAAAAATTTTTTTGTTTTTGTTTGTTTTTTTTTGAGTGTTTTTGTTTTTGTTTTGTTTTTATTTTTGTTTTGTTTCTTTTTTTTTGTTGTTTTTTTTTTTTGTTTTTGTTTTTTGGAGCTTAGTTTCCTAACTCACCAAGATATCTTAGAAAACAAACTTATTCCATATCTTATTTTGGATTAGCAGAATTACAAGCACTTGACACCATAATAGACTTGTGTTACCAAGCCCCGCGCTACACTGAGACTCGAGGGAAGGCAGGAAATATCAGGATCACACTGAGCTAAGACTAGAAGGAGTGTTTCTTGCAGCCCAGCCCTGTGTGTTTTACATCAAAGGATGCCTGGCAAGTCTCAGTTTGAACTGAAGCTTTCAGGGGTCATGAAGCCTGCGCTGCTTGTAAAAATGCTTGCTTTTAGGCAGTCAGCTGTGTGCAGACATCTGGGAGTGAGATGAAGCTGTTTTCCCTGGGTCATCGTTCCACCACGATGGTCTGCATGATGGTTCTCCAGAGATCATTCCCCCACCGACAGCCTTATTGTTCTAGCATTCCTCTAGGGCCTTACTGTGCACATACATGGCTTTCGTCCTCAGGGGCAACCATGTGCACAGACGTAAGGACATTTGCTTGTCACAGGACTTGGATAAAGCCAGGAAGTATTCTTTTAAAATGGTTTATGTCTTGATAAAAGAATGAAAAAAGCAGCAGAAAGAAGTCAGTAGATATTACCATATCCAGTTCAGAAAAACAAAAATCATTTATTTTAGAGATTGGAAACAAAGCCAGATAAAGAGTAGGAAATAGTACATTATCTCAGATAGGGTACCTTTAAAAAAAGAGAGAAGAGAGTATTTATTTTCCAAGTGCACAACGGGAAAAAAATTTAAGTAGTGCGCCCTGGCACGATGTGAATGAAGCCGGAGTCTAGAGCTCGTAAAGTGGCACTGGAGTGAGCTTCACCCTGCCAGTTGCTGCCTGCTCTGTGTGTTTCCCCACCAGTGGCTTTGATCTCCAAAGCTGCAGATTAAAACAGGGGTTGGGCTCTTGCTTCGTTTTGCCTCTGTCTTTTCAGTTCTAAAGTCTGTGCCTTGTGTATCCCCAAGGGATATGAAAGCCATTTTCTAGCAGGCAGATGCCACTTCCTTTGTCCACAGGGGTAATCCAGAGAGTGACAAGGGACTCTGTGGGGTTTAGACATTCTGACACTTGATTGAATGCCTGTTTCTGTTTTCATTCGTGTGTTTTATTTCATGAACTCAACAAACACCCTGTTCTCATCCTATGCCCACCCGATAAATTGTCCCTAAGGGTGTCCTCCCATCATGCCTTGAGCACTAAGAAGCTCTTTTATTTTGTGGTGTATGTCTGTGTGTTGCTTAGGGTATGTGTGTGTGTCTGGTAATGTGGTGTGTATGTGTGTGGTGCTTGTGGTATGTGTGTATCTGGTATATGTGTGTAACATGTGTTATGTGTGTGCAGTGCCTGTAGCGTGTGTGTGTGTGTGTGTGTGTGTGTGTGTGTGTGGTATGTCTGGTATGTGGTATATGTGGTATGTGTGGTATGGTGTGTGTGTCTGGTATGTGTATGTGGTATGTGTGGTGTGGTGTGTATGTGTATGTGTTGTGTCTGGTATGTGTATGTGGTATATGTGGTGTGTGTGGTGTGGTGTGTGTGTCTAGTATGTATGTGTATGTGGTATGTGTAGTGTGGTGTGTGTGTATGTATGTGTGTGTACATGAGGGTGCTTGCACTCGTGCACACCTACATATTGGAAGTCAGATGGCAAGCTCAGGTGACAAGCTTTGTGTTTTGTGTTTTGACAGTGTCCCTTTCCTGGCCCAGTGAGCAAGCCAGGAGGATATCTATCTGCCTATCTTTATTCTTTTAGGGCTGTGATTATAAGTAGGTGCCACAGGCTTGGCTTTTTATGTTGGTATCAAACCAAGACCTTCATGCTTGCAAAGCAAGAACTTTACCAAATGACCACTTGTTTTGTCTGCTCAATCCTGATGTTAGTGTTATTGAAAGACAATTTTTATACACATGTTGATATAATAAGGTAAAATTTGATATATATATGTACATATATATGTATATGTGGTATATATTTTCTTACCACCCAAATCAATTACAATTTGCATGATTGAAGTGAACAGTACATTTAATAAGATATTTACACCAATCCCAAATTCCTAGACTTAATTTATAGTATTTGGAAGTATTCATTATTTTATTTTTTTAAAAAAATCGCTGAAGGTCGGTCCTCCAAAAAATAGTCACTTCTAATAATTCATTTAATTTTACAGGCAACATGACAAATACAATAATTGTCACTGAAAAAGAAAAGATGATATATTTGCATAATGGTTGCAACTATATGAAAAGTAGGCCTGGTATAGAGCAAAGGAAATGACAGCTGTCTTACGTTAGATTTGAGAGATCGTTAATAACAGAGTTGATAAGGGTGAGGATGTCACTCTGAAGGTAGGGTGCTTGCCTGGTGTGCCTGAAGCCCTGGATCAGCTTCCAGCATTCTCTAAAACCAGGCGAGGTGGTACAGGCCTCCGACCCCAGCACTCCAGCAGTGGTGAGAGGAGGGTCAGACGTGCAAGGTCATCCTCCTGACTAGCCTGGGCTAGAAGAAACAGTTCTCAGAAAAACAAACAAACAAACAACAACAACAACAACAGCAACGTGGCCTGGAATAAAGACACATGGCCTGGGAGACAGCACCATTGGTAGAGCGCTGGTTTTCTTGAGAACTGGAGTCTGATCCCCAGCACTGAGGAGGCAGAGAAATGGTTGAGCTCTGGGCTTTGAGAGATGCTGGCTCAAAAAGAAAAGGGGAGAGCACCTTAAAATGACACCAGAGATCATCTTCTGGTCTCTGTGCATGCCTGCCCATGTCTATGCCAGCACATAGACATTTATACATGTGCACACACACAGACACACAGACACACATACAGACTTACATACACAGACACACACAGACACACACACACAGATACACACAGACACACACACACACACACACACACAGACATACACACACACACAGATACACACAGACACACACACAGACACACACAGACACACACACAGACACATACACACAGACACACACAGACACACATAGACACACACAGACATACACAGACACACACAGACACACATGCACACAGAACCAAAGACCAGATTATTTTTTATTAAACGATTTTTAAAAACTAAAAGCAAAATTAAACTGAAACTTGCATAGTTAAACTAGGCAAAACAAATCCGAATGATTCAAGTTCTCCAAATTTTTCCTGCTCTTTGTCACAGCTTCTTGAATGAATCCATTCAAGTAAAAGAATTCAGGTGTCCCTGGATTTGGAGTGATGTGGGCTTTATAAAGGCTTGTCTGGCATTTACCTGGTTGTCAATCAGCAAAGGCCCGACTGATCACTCTGTTCTCTCTGTGTCCAGGGATATTTTGCACCATCTCACTCTGCACGTACGCTGCCAGCGTCTCCTATGATTTGAACCGGGTCCCGAAGCTAATTTACAGCCTGCCTCATGATGTGGAACATGGCTACAGCTGGTCTATCTTCTGCGCCTGGTGCAGTTTAGGCTTTATTGTGGCAGCTGGAGGTCTCTGCATCGCTTATCCGTTTATTAGCCGGACCAAGATTGCACATCTAAAGTCTGGCAGGGACTCCACGGTATGACTGGCTGCATCGAAGAAGGCCCAGCTATGGAGCGGAGCGGGTCTGAGTTCCGTTAGGAGCAGAACTGAGTTCACATCAGGGTTCCAAGCACAAAGAGGTCTTTTACATTCCAACCTGTTGCCTGCAGCCCTTTCCGGATGACTGACTGGAAACCTTGCAGAACTTCCCAACCTTTCCAAGGACAAGACAACTGTGGGTTCAAGTGCTTTAATGACTATTTATGCTTTGGTTGAGCGAAGTGAGGAACGGGCTGGAGGACATTCGTAGGCATCAGAGAAGAGGGGCGGCGGTGGAAAAATTTGTACGATTTCCACTTATTTCAGAAAGTTTGTATATAACGATTACGGGAGAGTCGTTTCTATTTGCGAAAGGATTCATGACAAAAACGAGCATAATTTTCTTGTCACTGTGCCAGGCTTGTTGGACTTTAATGCAGCATCTTCAGAACTTGTCCTGGTGGCGTCCTGTTGTGTCAGCACCTGATATTTATGCATTACTTGTGAATGTTCCGTGTCACAAGAGGATTCTCCTTCTGTTGCCTTATTATTACTTTTAATGAATTGAAGTCCCCTCTCTGTCTTTGTACTGGAGTTCAAATGCATAAGAATAACAGACCAACCGTGTAAGAGCTGATCCGTAACACTATGCAGCATCCTTTGAGGTCTTCTCCGTTCCTTGGCTTGTGTCTCTTTATGTTAACTGGATTTCTGCATTAAATGACTGCCCCCCTTGTTAATTTAGCTGTGCCTGTTTTCTGTCTTCTAGCTGGGTCGGCAAGTCTTCCCTGGATATAGGCCAGCTGAGAACTCTGTTTTGTGAACTCTGTTTTGTTTTCAATCGTTATTTTTGTTTGCTTGGTTGGTTGGTTTGGTTTTTCAAGGCCAGGTCTTGCTATGTGGTATGAGCTCCAACTCACCGTCTGACCCAGGCGGGCCTTCAACTTGGACTGATCCTACTGCCTGACCTGAGTGCTGGGATTTCAGGCATGAGCTGCCCTGCCCAAATTACACTAAGCCCAGTGTTTAAGCTGGTCATTACTATTTATCGTTTTGTAGCAGTTGTATGTTTGCTATTGATAGAAGATGCTGTTTTCAAAATTTTCTAATATTAGGTTTTAAATTTCATTATATTTAAGTCCCCACCGGTTTACTGCCTGTCTGGTGATACACGTGGGTTTTGCTTGGCCGTATGGGTTTTTCGACTTCACATGGCAGCACATTAGAAGCACCTGAAAAGTTCTCCAGCAGGACAGTTAACTCAAGGTCCAAGGGTGAGCAATAGCTTGAATTAACCAAACCAAACCAAACCAAACCAAACCAAACCAACACCCAGAAATCCTGATATGCATCTAAGACCCAAAAATACCACCATCTGGGTCAGAATGTGACTTACTTCCTAAGCTACCAACTAAGCACTGATCCTGAGCCCCAGCTGAGCTGTACTTGGAGCTTTCCAGATGTTACTTTATCCATTACTCTCAAAAGCTCTACCAGCTCTATTTCGGGGAAAGCAGAGGACCAAGAATGAGAATATTTGCTTCATTTTTATTCCCACTTAAAAATCTTCCCACTGTGTTTTCTCATCTTCTGGTGGAGGGATGGGCACCGAGCTTCTCCTTCTTGTTCAAGACCAGCCCCTATTTCCTGTGACACTGAGTGACAAGGTTCTATAAATAAGGGGAAGAAATGCCACATCCTCGATAAGACTGTTTTATATTTTAATTTCGCTGAAGAAACGTCATTCTTTAAAAGCCTGTCTTAGTGGCTGAAGATATACCTCAGTTGGTAGAGTCTTTGCCTAGTGTGTCAAAGCCTTGGGTCCAATCTCTTTCACTTCATAGATTGGGCATGGTGGCACATGACTGTAATCTCAGAACTTGAGGAGAGGCCAGAGGATCAGAAGTTCAGAGTCATATTTTGGGAGGGTTGAGTTGGACCTTTACCAGGACCCCTTGAATGAGACTCACAGAGGCAGTGATCGATGCAAAAGCAAGACGAGTTTTTATTATTCCAGCACGTTGGGGTTGCCCCACTTCGAGAGGGAGACGACCCTGAGCAGACTCTAACAGGGAGTTATATACCTTTGATAAAGGCAGATTTCAAACAATAGTAACTAAGCAGGGTACTATTGGTGGACAAAGCAACCTTCACACTGACTCATGGTCAGTGGGCCATCTGGGACTTTCCAAGGGGGTAGGTTGGGAGTCACAAGTGACTTTGTCTGATAGTTGGCTTGCAGCTGTTCCAGGAACTAAGCTGGCTCTACTCCTCCTGGAAGGGAGGGGGTGTCTTTGTGCTTAGAGGTTTGTGGTGGGATTTTCCCACTGGCCTTAGATTGACCCCCAACCTGGCTCTTTCAAATTGACTGCTACGAAGTGAATTTGAGGCCAGCCAGGGCTACATTGAGACCATCTCAAACAACAACAACACCTGACAAATTCATTACTTAGGAAAAGGAAAATAGCAATTTCTCCAAGAGAGAATGAAGTTTATTTCCAAATTCCAGTGCCCACATATCATCCTGGGGGCTGCTGGGAAGAGGTAGTGATAAGAAGAGCAGAGCCCCTCCCCAAGTGCTCCCCACTGGAGTCCACACACTGCTGAGGCCCCGGGCAACATTCACATTCACTGTCTCTCCAGCCTGTCTAACAAACCAGACTCTCTAGATGAGATCAATGAATCTAGAAAGGAGCAATTATTTTCATTTATTACTTATGTGGGAACTTCTCAAAGCAGGAGAGTGCTTTCTTTGAAGTCTTTCTGAAAGATCCCCATAGAAGATGTCAGGACTCTTGAACATTTGTATTCCAGCCACCAGCAGCAGTGTCTGAGCAAGCTACTTTTGAAGTCTCCGAGACTCTTCCTAGTGGTTTGAGGTGACAACGGAATAAAGCTCCACCGTGGCAGAAGGTGGAAAGGGTCACATACCAGACAGGTTCCTAGGAAGCTTGGGGAGTTAACAGAATCCAAACAGGAGCTGGCAAGAGCCTTCCAGCTTTAAGAGCTGGGAATATGGGGATTAAGCCTGGTCAAGATTCCTCCGTTTCTGTTTATTGTTTGGGCCATGAGTGAATGGTGTCAATATTGGGCATTTAGCCTCCATCTTGGGGCCCTCCTAGGGGTGTTTCTTTAGCTGGTGCTTGAGTGAGACTGGTTGAAATGGCTGAGGAGAACTCTGTGTGGGATGAAAAATTCTTGATATTCTCTGCTTATTCCCTGCCCTGTTTTTTATTGTGTGTGTGTGTGGGGGGACTATTTCTTTGCCTCAGGGGATTTTGATGGGCAGTAAGTAGAGGTAGCTGAGCTCATTTGAAGTGGGGTCGGACAGGAGTGGACGAGTCATAGGAGAGGCTCTTTATGCTGGAATTGGCCAAGGACACCTCAGAGACAGCAAAGGGAAGATGGGGGTGACTGAACTGTACCTTCCCTGAAGTATCAGGGTGTCCAGGGATCCTAGGGCTCTTGGTATAAAAACTCCCATATTTAAGCAGGGCAGAGGTGGCACACACCTTTGATCCTAGCACTCGTGAGGCAGAGGCAGAGGCAGATTTACTCTGAGTTTGAGGCCCGCCTGGTCTACAGAGTGAGTTCCAGGACATCCAGGGCTACAGAGAGAAACCCTGTCTCAAAAACAAACAAACAAACAAACAAAAAACCCAGAAAAACAAAAAACCCAAAACCACCCAGAACAAAACAAACAAACAAACAAACAAACAAAAACAAAATATCCCAAGACCAGATTCCCAGATTCCCAGCTGGGAAGAACCAAGCCTTGGTCGGGGACTTCTCAGAAGTGGCCATAGTGGCTGGTCTTAGCCTTGAAAAGTCTAGGGACATTGACCCATCTGCCCTTTGTCTCTTTAGAATGTTGTTGTTGTTTCAGTCCTACAAGGTAAGACTCCGAATGATGAATGGATTTACAGAGCATCTGAAAATGTACAAAGCACTATGCAGCCTGAAAAAAAGATACACCTACCTGCCACCCAGAGGTACATTCAACAAAGGAGGCTCCACACTGCCCCTCTTCTGAACTGACTTGTCTGTGGTTCACTTGCATTATTAGAACCTCGACCACCCACTGAGGAAACCCTGCTTCTTACTTTGGACCACTGGGGGCTCCTGAGAGTCAAGATTGTCAGGACATCATATCCCCCATACAATTAATTACATATTTCAACAAATATTTCTGGAATGCCCAACATGAGCCAACCACTCTGCTGGACGCTTGAAAAACACTGCAGCTGAAGAAAAAGACTCTTGGCGGCATGGAGGCTCGTGCTGTAGTAAAACGAAGTACGTTGTGGACAGGTAAATCTATGCTTTCCTAAATTGTGTGAGTAGAGAATTGAAGTTATTCAGACAGTTGTTTCCCCAGGGTACTTTTGAGTGACAGTCACACCCTGGACTGTGCATTTCCCTGCGCATTGTTCATATAGCTTACAGGAATCGTTTCGGAGATTGGACGGCGCCTTCTGAAGAGTTCCCATTGGGAACAGAGATAAGAGCTGGTTCCCATTTAGGGGGACCGAGGAGCACCTGGGGGTTCAAAGGACAAGGAAGTGGAGGCCTGTGTGCCCCAGGGAAACTCTCTGAGGAAGGCTGAGTATCTGGGGTGCTCGGTGCCTGGATGCTGCCTCTAGGTCCAGTCAGGCTGGTTCCCCTGCTGAGGGCAAGGAAAGGGACTACGCTAGTGTAGCCTGTTCAAGCACAGTGTCTAGGAGGCTTGTGATATGGTGGGTGTAAATTCAAACAAATCAAGCTGAGGTGTGGAACCAGCCTGACTGGACCTAGTGGCAACATCTAGGCCCTGAGCTCCCCACATACTCAGCTCTCATCAGACAGTTTCCCTAGGGCACACCACAGGCCTCTGATTTCTCCACGTGCTGATTACATACTAACTAGCATTAGCCCGACTCGAGACCCAAACTGCCTTGTTCTGACTATGTCTCTACTGCTATGCCCAATGTCTGGTTCACAGTAGGTGCTCTTAAATCTCAGTGGGATCAATGAATGAATTCAGTGTCGCAGATATAAATTCTCCTCCCCCAGACAGCACCAACTCCCTTGACACCCATTTTAGGGAAGCCGTTAAAAATAGACAGTAGTTTGAGGAAGCCAAGTGGTTTGAGAATATTGCTTGGCGAGCAAGTAAGCCTCATTAGGATAATTAAAGGGACTATTAACCCAAACTAACCCAGATAGAACTTGCATGTGTTATGAACAAAGCACTATGGAACATTTATTTGATGGCTCAAACATTATTGAGTTAGTAACCTCGATATGACTCTACACCTCAATTTAAGCCTTCCTGTTTATGTGCAGGAATTTTACCTCTCTAATTAGAATTCTGAGGGGGATGCTTCAGAAATAATTTCTTTTGAATGCAAATGGATACACTGACCAAGAACTCTTTTAAATTGCATTTGTATTTCCCCAGGGCTTTGTCCTTTGACCGGAAGGAGTGGAGGTTCTCTGTTTTGCAAAACAACCACAAACGTTGAAGATGCCTAAGGCGCCCAACTGCATGCTGGGAATATGGGTATTCAATATAGTTTCTCTTTGTATGCAACCTATATTTTTGCAAACCTTCAAAGCAAGCTTTTTAATTGTTCTAAACTTGATATTTGAGGTTGTCTGCTTGGAGAGACATAAGAGGAAAACAAATCGGTTAGCTATAAATTAAGACTCTCTCTCTCTCTCTCTCTCTCTCTCTTTCTGTGTGTGTGTGTGTGTGTGTGCGTGTGTGTGTGTGTGTGTGTGTGTGTGTGTGTGTCCTTCTCTCCTTCACCATTCATTGTTAAAACAGTGCCTGTGTGCTTAGACTGCCATTGGTCTCCTTTGGGTCTCTAAGTGACTTCATTGCCGGTAGGAGACAGAGAGGGTCAAGGGTCTGGCGTAGAGAGAACAAGAGGTCAGTGGTACAGGCGAGACCCGGAGACCAGCAGAGCTTTTCCTGGCTGCCTCTAGTAGGGTGTTGCACTTTATTCTGGCAGTGGGAAGCAATTAAAGGATTTAATGAGGAAGAATTATTTGCTTTCATTTCCAGTTTAGGGATATGAGAACTGCAGCTGGGCAGGGGAGGGATCAGAAAAGACCGAGACTAGCCATGATGTCACAGGAGATGAGACAATGGCCTGGACTGGCGAGGAGAAGGGAGAGGAGTGGGAAGATACCTTTCAGAGGCGGCATTGACAGGACCAGCTAGTAAACTGGATGTGCGAGGAAGGATAGGAAGTGTTGGGGGCAGATAAAGGGAACTTGTCTGCCGCCATTTTGATTTCAGACTCCATTTTACCTAAGCTGATCAGCCCTACTCTCTAAGCAACAGTAGTTACCCAGAACACACCTGTTCAACAATAGTTACCCAGAATATAATGCCTGTTCCTAACAACAGAAAGATCAAATGAATTTGATTGCTTGGGCAAAGGCACTTGCATTCAATGCCAGTTGACAATGGTAGAACGCTGGGGAAAGTCCCTAATCCCCTGAGTTCTGATCGGTAAAAATTAGAACTGTAACTTGGTCATATGCTTGTGGGTTTTATGCTTATAAACCCTGCTTCAGCCCCCACTCAGGGATGCCAGAAGAAACAAGACTTCTAAGCCCCCTGTCAGGCTGCCTGGATCAATCAGCGGTTCTGCTCATGTGGTGGGAATAATAACGATTTTGCTGTTTCAGGAGCCCACAGGTGTATTCTCTCCCCCTTCCTCATGGTGCCTCAGAGTAACAGAAGGATAATCAAGGACGATGTCTTCGGAAGCTTTTAGAACCAGATAATTTACTTAGGTTCTTAGCCTCTTCGCATGGGTATGGTGGCATGTACCTCTAATCCCCGCCTTTGGGAGGGAAGATCAAGGTCATCTTTGGCTGGCCACATTGCACATTGGAGTTACCTTGGGTTACTGAGACCCGGTCTCCAAAAATTAAACAAACAAAACCTGGATGCCTGTCCCTCTTTTTGTTGTAAATTTGATCCTCCTGCCTCAGCCTCCTAAGTGATAGGGTTACTGACACATGTCACTACTTCTGGCTTGTGAAATACTGGACATTGAACCTAGGGCTTTGTGTATGTTAGGCAAGCACTCGACCAGAGGAGCTAATTCCTAGTCTGAGAAATTGCGGTTCTTCTACTAAGAAAGAAAAGAAAAGGATAAAATAATCTAAAGAAAAAGAGGCCAGTGAAAGAAGAAAGAATATTCAGTTTCATTATAAAGTCTGTGTTACATACGATGGAATGCATCCCAAACTTGATATACCACGGAACTGAACATTGGGGCTGAGAATATGGTCCCAGCACTCTTCCCTCACTGAACTTGCCCAACTTCTAGCCCATCCGCTTTCATTTCTAGATGCTCTCTAGAAGCTGGCACTACAGGGCTGGAAATCATTGCTCAAAATGTGGGACTGGCAAGATTTCAGTTCAGGCTCGAGGGAAATGCTTCTAATGATTATGGGTAAATGATCAGGATCGGGAGAGGCAAACGTCCCATAGTGGTGACTTCCACTCTCAGCTATACCCACTAGGATCTAGGTCTTTGGTCAAGTGTTTCCCTCCTCCAGAGCTTACTAAAATTGTGAGAATGTGCTCCCCAGCGACTTAAGACTGGTAATTCTGAAATGCTCATGTCACTGTGAAAATAATTCCTTTACCTAAAGTGGCCAAGATTCTGACCTCCTTGAGTGTTATGAGGCTAGGTGAAGCCTAGGGTTTCACCAAAATGGCACTTTAGGTCCACACAGGCCCTCTGTGCATTCTGTTCATGTGTCTGTGTGGAGTGACACCCTCTGGGGATTCTAGAAAGCACACAGAGCCATGCAAGATTCCTGGAGGTAGCGTTAGACTGATGAGGAGGGCCTGGGCTCTCTCTGTTGACCATGTCCCTAAAACATAGTAGGCACTACATCTTATTCATTCATTCATTCATTCATTCATTCATTCATTCATTTTCGAGACAGGGTTTTTCTGGAACTTGCTCTGTAGACCAGATTGGCCCAGAACTGGAAATCTGCCTGCCTCTGCCTCCCAAATGCTGGGATTAATGGCATGCGCCGCCACCACCTGGCTCAGGAGAGTTCATTCTCAAATCACCAACTATCTACCCTTTAGATCTTTATGGCTTTGCTCGCCTGTCAGGTTGACTGTGATGAGCACATAAATACTTGCTTGAAAAGCTCGGCCATGCCTGAACTGAGCTTCATTCAGCCATGGCTGTAGTGGGTTTCAAACGCATTCCTTACAAGTCAAACACACTACACCTCAGCTTGTCACTCTGCTCCGGTCCGTTACACCCAAGTGTTTAAAGCACACCCGAAGACATTGCTGAAGTCCTCTCATTTCTCCCTGGAGCCTGGTTTTCCACTTCTTGGTTCTACACTCCGTGGGGTGCTTAGGAAAAAAACAAACAAAACCAAACAACAACCCAGCATTAAACTTCGCTTTTGCAAAGCACTTTCGTTTAAGAAACCTATCCCGGAGTCACATTCATATTAACTTAGTGCTTCTTCATTCTGTTTAGACATACACAAGAGGTAGAGAAGAAAGCTCTGGCCCTCCGAGTCCTCCCCACCGCTGGCTCTGGGCGTTAATTAGAGCGAGCCTTTGAGCGAAGGCCTGCCTCCCAACCTCCTAAAAAGTACCAAGTAGCTGGGCTGCGGGTTGCTTCCAGCTCACTCACCTCACAGACTTTCTTTCTCATTATGCAGCCTCCCTGTGAGCGCCCACCCCCAGACCCCGCAGACACCCCCGTCATCTATCCCTAACCAGGATGCGGGATGAGACGCCCTCAACATTTTATGCGTCTAGGTAGAGTCTCATCGCCTCGCGATTTTGACGATTCCTCTCAGAGGTAACTGCTCCACAGTTTTTTAATCAAGCAGCCGTATTTCTAAACCAGAACAAACACTGCCCTTTGTGGCTCCTCGCAGACTTCCCGGCTTACGTTTCCTACGCAGAGGCGTCTCTTCACATGACTGACCTTCAAGGGACCCCACAGTCTGCCGTAGCCTAAAGGTATGACAGCAATTTTAATTACCTTCTTGGCACTCCCCCCAGAGCACATTATGAGAAATTCTCACGTCACCAGGACTGACTGAAGATTAATATCCAAGTGGGTGAATCCTCCCTATTTTGTCCTGTGAAAGCATCCCTGATGGCTTTTAAAAAATTTATTAAATGAAAGCAATTATTTGAAAAAAAAAAAAAAAGAAGCAGGCTACAGAGCCTTGCGGTGAGAGGCAGGGTAGCTACTCAGAGACTCAGGAATTGCAGTCAGTCCTTGCTTCGTGGCTGTCTAGCCGCACGACTTTGAAAGCCAGTCATCTCTGTTGATTCTCTCAGGAGACGTTCACGAGCCGATGTACTTTCCAGAAATGCCGGCAATAGCCGCCCGTTAAAGAACCACTCACAACCACCTCCCCCGCCAGCATCGTGAAGACAGTGTAAACTGGTATTTTCTTTATCCACGTTGAATGTGAACTAATTAAAAAGACATCGCGTATTAAATCGCATTAACAATAAAATAAATCTATCTGGTGTTGTCGCTACAAGGATACCTTCCAAGTAATTTCTATTACGTATTAAGGAGAGCAATCCATTTTACATTTTTTCTTTCTGAGATTGGTTCACTGTCTGGCCATTTGGCAGTGGTGGTGGTGGTGGTGTGGTGGTGGTACAGAATCTGCCTCAAACGCGATAAATCAAACCTTGAAGCAGCCTTGGTGGTAAACAGAGACAATGATTGTTGTCCTTGTTAGCAGTTGAAGAGAGAGAGAGAGAGAGAGAGAGAGAGAGAGAGAGAGAGAGAGAGAGAGAGAGACCCAGAGGATTAGCCAGACACCCACAAAGGAATGAGCTTGGCTGTGAGGTGGCCATGTCTGAGGAAGTGTCTGTCTCTCTGCAAACGCATCAGTGAAGCATCAGCCCCTGCTTTATGCGCCTCTGCTGTGGCTATGGTAAATTGCTGTCCTGCCAACACGGCTCTCAGATAAAACGGACTTGGGAATTGAAACTAAACCAGCTGTGAAAGGTAACCTGAGGAGATAATGTGGTGATTAATGCAGTACCAAGTCGGAGGACGAGCCAGCTCTTAAATAAGGAATTCTCCAAATAAAGCAACGGTTTAAACAGTGTGCATAGTGGCGGGGAACGGTCTTCAAGGGAAGCTGTAGAAGGACTGAGGGAGAGCCAGAGGGAGGACCATATGGGGCCCACAGAGGGGATGGATGAACAGCCTTTTCTCACAAGCCTGCCCAAAACTGTAACAACAAAGCAAGGCAGATAAGACACAAATGAGTTACCATGGGGCGCCAGAGCGAATGTGACAGGCTAAGAGGAAAGACAGTAGCATTGCATTTAATCAGCCCGTGAGTGTGCGGTTTACCTACTTCATCACGAAGGATGCCGCGGAAGGCATCAGGCCCACCTCCAGCAGTGTTGGAGCAGCTACATGACCCCATGTACTTCAGTGTCACAAAGGAAAAGAGAGGGCTTCCCGTGGGGAAAGATTTTCTTTTCCCCTTGGTGACATTTGAATGCATGGACTTGCTCAAAGCAAAGGGGGGACATGGTTGAGACTCTTGGGCCCTTTCTGGCTCTGTTCACATTACTGGCTGTTGGTGGTGGGTGGTGAATTACGAAAAGAAACAAAAAGGAAAGGAAAGGACGTGACTGCTCCTAGGTATGCTGGAGAAGGAAGTGTCTTATAGATGTGTGGGAGAGCACAGTCAGAAGAGCATAGTCAGAGGCAGACACATCTGGGAGAGTTCAGAGTGGCCGTGACCATGAGCCATGTTGGGAGAGCGGGAGGGAAGGGGCGAGCAGGCAACCAAGGACCGCAGCCAGGAGGCCAAAGGTACAAAAGGAGCAAAACAGAGTAGTAACCAAAATGTCTGGATTACCTAGGGAAGAGCCTCTGTGGAGAAGGGCAGCCCAGACCCTGAGCTGGAAAAGTTTAAGGTAGAGGGTGGGGTAGGAACTGAAGGATGCTGGAACCTGGAGGCCAGGCCTGCTTTGCCACACTCGGGTGGGGAGGGGTCAGTGGAGCGTGGAGAAAGCACTGGGTCGTGTGCTGAAGGAACGAGGGGATGTGTGAGTGGAATACTGCGGAGATGGGGTCCCCGAGGACACCTTTGCTCCCCAAGCTTACATCCTTGAGACATTCAGAAGCCCACTTCCCACAGAGACTTCTGTGGATGCTTTAAGAGCAAGGCAACAGCAGCAAAGTGGCTCTGGGTCTGAGTATAAAGGAAGCTGACTCCACGTTATAGAACGTGGTCCTAGGATGAGAGACCTGTGCTGTGCATGTGTTAATTTGCGGGGTCATCCCCCGTCAAATCTATATTAACTGCACAGTGTGTGGCCCGAGACGGACTTCAGTGCAAATGGCAAACAATGAACAAAGCAGCTGTTTCCATCCCAGGGATCAGTCTGTGACAGATGTGTGAAAGACAGGAGTCAGGCCTGTCTTACGTAGCGGAGATGTGTGCTGCAAACTCAAGGCGGCCAGGAGGATGGCAGGCTGGCTACTTGGACGGAGAAGCTATAGATGGCTTCTCTTAGAGAAGACACTGAAGGAGAGAGCCCAAGCAAGGCAGGTAGCTGAAGAAGTAAGGACAGAGGACCCAGGGCCAGTAAAGGCAGAATAAAGAGAAGTCTGTTTGGGACAAAAGAGCAGGAGGTCCAGTTCAAGACTTTGGGTTTTATTCTCAGGGAAATACAGTCACTGGAAGATGTTGTGCAGAGAGATAATATAATCTGACCAACAGCAAAACAAAGACGAAGACCTCTTGGCTCAGTAAATAAATTCTTGTTTCCATGTTTACTCCCCACAAGCCAGGACTGGGCTTATCCCATGGTGGATAGGCGAACTCTTTCAAGGCAAAATCCTTCTCAAACAGTGGAGAGGGTTGGAGGGCAGAGGTCATGGAAGGGCAACTAGGAGGGTGTAGAAAGGTGACCAGAAATCATGTGTAAGTGGGTAAGTGTGCGTGGGGTAGCTTGGAGAGGCTCTCCCCATTTATTCAGTCCTTCATCCTGCAGAAGGGAGTGACTGGGAGGTGGTTTGATGGAGACCGACAATATTAAATCATTGTGGCAGTCAGAAGCAAGATAATACTTCAGATCGCTCCATTTAACATAATAAATTTATGGGATTTAACCAAAAGATAAAGCCGAGCTCTTCGTGTACGCAGGCGTTTTTCTGGTTGTTACTTTATCATTTCCTCAGTGTTTCTCTGGACTCTGTCCATCCTTCTCTCTGTGTCAAGGTTTTATGGAGAGGCTTCAGCCCTTGATTTCCCTTGGTTATGAATATTCCTCTTCATCGTAAATCAGCCATCAGCCTGGCTATCTTTTGAACAATTATGGCAGCAACTCAAGAAAGGCCAGTTTACCCAGGGTCTGGTGCCAAGCTGGTACTCAACCAATGCCTGTTGGCTGGCTGGCTGAATGAATGGATGAATAAGAGATTTGGAAGAACACACACATTCAAAAAGCAAAGTGTAAGGATGCATAAAAACACTTGATGTAGGGCTCTGGCGCTGGGGGCTCTCCATAGCGATCTCTGGCCTGGCTAGGTGCGTGGGTTCGATAGCGGGGGAGAGAACTCAGGCAGGGGGAGGGAACTGCTTCTGCGGCCTCCGCTGCGGTCCTGCTCCACCTCCGTTTGGAGACTGACTAGCCAGTGAGGGCTGCAGGGGAGCTTCTGGCTGGATGTTTTCAGGAGAGCAGATCTCTTCCCCAGCGGTGAAGCTCTCAGATGATGGAATAATTTCTGCACACCTTTAATTCTGAACACCACCCTTAAATACAGTTCTTTTTTTTTTTTTTCCGGAGCTGGGGACCGAACCCAGGGCCTTGCGCTTCCTACGTAAGCGCTCTACCACTGAGCTAAATCCCCAGCCCCAAATACAGTTTTTTTTAACGGGTCAGTGTCTGACAGTGGGTACTTCCTATTGGTTTGACCTGAGAGCTTGGGAAGACCTCATCTACATATTTGCGGGGCAGGGGGCGTGGTCCTGCCTCTATGACTGATCTGCCTTGAGCCTATGTAACTTATGGTGACATCCTCACCCGTGGAGGAGGGTCTTGGGCATTACCCTACGTGACTGGTCTGTCTCAAACCTCTCTACAGGGGTCTGTGGGGGGCACAGCTACATGAGGCCCTGATATCCTGGGAGGCTGGGGATGCACCTGCCGTCCCTTTTAGGGTCTCCCAGGGATTCGACCTGTCTCGACCAGGAATCAGGATACCTTTCACCACTTGCCGCCCCACAACTTGATATGTCTTAATTAGCACGGTCTCTCTGTCAAGACTCTGTATCTTACACATTCAGTCCAAAGCCACTCATGCATAGCTCTCTGAACAGTCATATTTATCTAATATCGACAGGAACACTTGCTCTTGGAGGGTGGTTTATTTGGAATCCACAATGAGCTTTGGGTTACACAGGAAGTCCACCTCTCCCCTGACTGTTACCCAGTCTGTTTCCAGAGTGACTTCCTGAGTGTCTCCATTTTCAAACCCACAAGCATTTATTTACTTCCGAGGAGAGCTAGATGAATCCAGTATGTATGTGGGCTGAACCCTGAGCCATGTTCTGGAGAAGGGGAAAAAACTCTAGAAAATATTACACCTACAGGACGTCATCAGTTTTGGATGAAAAAATTTCAGAAAAACTTTAGAATTGTGTGCGTTTTCTAATTAAATCCACATCAGCAGAACCTTAAACCATGATTAATTCTGTGACATACACAGAGATTATCCAAACTGCTGCCTGTCCTGACCAGTACCACTGTCACTGGAATCAATGAAGAAACAAGAAGAAGTACTTTTTTTTAATCCACAGTTTGTTGGATTATAGACACATCCATGAAGATATGTACACCATACATTGGTTTTTTTTTCTTCCCTAAAAATGCAAGCAAGTCTTCTGCAAACCCTGAAACTGGGAAAAGTGCACCAAACAACTATGAATAACACCTGGAAAGCACGCTATTAGAAAAAAACCAGGTAAGCCTGATGTGGCAATCTACTAAGTCCACTACAATGTGGTCAGTGAACTTGCAGGCAGGACAGGCCTCCCAGAAGCAACCAACAGAATCAACTCTAGGTTTGCAGAAAGCAAGTTTATTAAAACAAACAAACAAACCATATCGGATGCTTAAGATCAGAAAATGAGTCTTGGGAGCTATTCAGGCAGGATTTCCACCTCAACCACAGGGATCCACTGCAGCCTGTCACCCACCTTTACACGTGTTCAAACGATGGTAAGAACACGTTCCTCTGTGGCTGCTGCTCTCAGAATTCTGATGCTTTTGTTATCCCTCTCCTACACAGTGTTTGCCATGACGCCTGCTTCCCCAACATAGCTCCTGCCTGGATCAAATGATCACACACCAGGGTCCGCCAATGATTCTTTAGAATAGAGGTTGACAAGCTAGTATTCTGCCGTTGAGGGGGGGTGAGATTCAAATGGTGGGAACTATCCCTAATACTGGGAAATTCCCTAGTAGCCTGAAAACACGATGGTTTACTAATTCAGTGTATTCTTTGGAATCGATGCCCATTCTTCGTATTCAAGATTCCTCCAAGTGCCCACTGTTCCCATGAAATGTAGTATAGTTATTCTTCCTCCACACAAGAACCCATTCCGCCCTCTCTCCTCTGACAAGGGTCATGGACACTCACATTTCAAGAACATGATTTCTGAGCAGTTTCATTTTTTCCTCTACATGACATCCTGTGGATAGTGGATTAGATTGTGATGTTTAAGTCTGAAAACATCGGAAGTAGTGAAAGGTTGTGCTGTCAGACAAGTGGTAGGTATGAGCTGGTCAGTAGGCATCCTCTCCTCTTGTCTGTAGGGTGGAAGAACTCATCACAGTTGCTTCTGCTCAATAGCATACCCTTAGATTAACTTTCTCTCTTTCCCCCATTTCATCCCTTCCAGGCTACCATTCCCCAAATAAATTGCCTGCAAGGCAGTCTTGGTCTCAGCTCTGATCTTGCTGGGAACTGAGGCTGACACTTGCATTCCAGACAGGCCTCCCTATCACTGAGCACTGAGATAGTGTTTCAGCCCACAGAGCTAATATCCTTTGTGCTTCTCTATCCATTGGAATGATGAATCAAAAACAATCAATACCTCCCTATCCAGTAGCTTCATTGCTGGGTCCCCTGGCAGGAAAATCCTCGTTCAGAACAGTTATGTAAAGAACAGGGTTATTCTGTGAACGGTCCTGGCTGTTCAGAGTGAATTATGAGAAGCTTGGAATTTGGGGGAAGGGTATCACTTTCTCCAGAAAGAGGGGCTGCCTTCTTTTAAGCCCAGATTCCCACAGAATCAGTGCTTTCTTTTGGCATTTTATCCCCATCTGGGAAGAGGCTCTAACATATCCTATGACCTCAGGGTCAGTACATCTAGATTCATAGACACAGAAAAACTAGGTTTCCGGACAATTTCTGGAACGATCTAGAAGATTAAATTCAGACTGCCTGGCACAGAGACGTTTGTGTATTTTCCCACAGGACAGGTTCTTTTATCACAGTTGTCAGATAAGAAAGAAGGCCCCAGGCTAGGGTGGCCCGGGTGGGGATGATGGTGACGGTTATTTACTGTGACTTAATGGATCTTTCTGTGCCGATGAGATCAAGAGACTGTGTGGAATGTATCCTGGCTCTTCATGAAATGGGTGACAATCCTGGGACAAGAAGTCTTTCCACCACAAAGCCAGGAAGCCCAGACACTCCAGTGGTGAGACCCAGATGTTCCAGTAGGGTAACTAGCTGTGGTGGATGGAGGATTCGTCTCACTTCCAGCTCTGGACGCCTTATGCCGTCTATGGGCGAAGCAGCGCCATCTACTGGCCATTGGTTCATAGCACACGCAGCATCCCACAGGCTGGTATCTCACACTTCACTACAGGGCTCACCAGAGGGAGTTTTAACAGACCAAGCCTTGAAAGCACAAGGGAAGGGGTGATGTGGGGTGGGGGTGCTTCTCCTGGAGATGGGTGAAGGAGGGGAGGGAAAGCTAGAGGTGGGGAGGGAGGAATGCCTATGAGCAAAGTACAATGGTACGTTGCACGAAGTGTCATAAAGAGACCCATTCTTTTGCTTCTACGCCTATCCTTGTAGCAATGGCAAGCTTTCTTTTGACAGAAGATGTCATTTCAAGTTACTCTGTAAGTTTCACTGTAGTAGCTGGGGGGGGGGCTGCACACACCTTTGATCCCAGCACTCGAAAGGCAGTTCAAGGCTAGCCTGGGCTACATGTTAAGTTTTAGGACAGCCAGGGCTACACAGAGAAACCCTGCCTTGAGCCTTGCCCTCTCCCCACCAAAAGTTTCCATGTCGTGGTAGCGAACCCCCATCCCTTTACCATGGGCCTGGTATTCATCATGGGAGACAAGTGCTATGCCAAACGGAGCCCTATCTTCGGCTGATGAATGGTGTTTTTAAGGGAAGAAAAGTACCTCCGGTGAAATGAAAATCTGAAACAGTCTTTTTACTCAAGATACAGCATCGTCCTTTATTTATCGAGCGTTATCATACAGGACATGTAAGATAGGAGCCAAAAGAAAAGCTTGGGTATGAGCGCCCACCCCTCCACCAGAAAATGAGAAAGTTCAGGGGGTGGAGCTTAGAGAGGAAAAACAAAAGATAATAAAGTCAATGATTGGTTCTCAGCTTCCCAGGAACGGTTTCTTCCTGGGAAAGCTTTTTGAAAGGACCAGTTGAAATAACATCTGCTTCAGGTGACAGGATACAAGACAAGGAATCCTATGGGTGTCTGTCATTTCATTACCTCCTCCCTGCTGCCCTGAACTGCTTGGTAAGAACCACAATAGTGTGTGGAAACACAACTGTGAATCAGGTCGTTCTCCGTGTGCACAGAGTGTGTCGATGTATGGAGACTATAAGCAGAAGAAATGGCTGTTCCGGCAAAGTGCTGCCCAAGGGACTCTCATGGAACACCCTCCTTTCCGTTTACCGTGTCGCAAGTCTCACAGATGGTCACTACTACTAAAATCTAATTGGAGCTGGCAGTAGCCGCTTCAATCTGGTGAGAAGTCATTGTTGTTCTATCCCTGGCCACGAGATCCTGAGCAAGTACCAAGGAGGCCAGGGAAGCAGCAGACTGACATCTAGAGGGCACAGGGAAGATGAGCTCCCTTGACACAGAACCCTCTGTGGTCATTCCAGTCGGGTACTGCTATGGCGTTGTGAGAGACCCAGTCACATTCCTCTTTTTCCGATTATCTGTCTATGTATGTAGTCTCCACTGTGACATGGCAAGAAGGTGCCTTTCAGGATGTTTCTCCTTCGAGCAAAGATTGCCTTAGTAGTAGTGCATGGTGCACAGCTCCAGGCTTGGCTGCCTAGAAAGACTTCTTTCCCACATGCCCTCCCTAGGAGTGGGGTTGAAATGCACCTACAGGTACCAGAAAAGCCTGTAGAGTCACCTTTAAACCAGACGTCACTCGCTGATGTTTTCAAGCTTCCTGCTGCTAATTCCTCGGGAGACTATGAGAGAACGGGTGGCGGGCGGCGGTATGGTGAGAGGCATCTAGCCCGGACACAATGCAGACTTCTTTTCCCTGCAGCCCCTTGGAGCTCTGCACTGAGATTTGTCACCTCTGTCGACGAGGTGCTGCTGCTTTGCTGGGTCTTCAGGACTCTGAGCTTGGTAGGTCAAATGGCTCCCAGTTCCAGACATGCATTGCATGTGACTCGGTTACAGAGTGTCCAAAGTCAAGACCCGGTAGCAAATAAGGAGTTGTTCCCCAAAGCAGAATAATTACTTGTAGTCTAGAGCTTGGCATTGCTCCACAAGTTAAGAGGCTGCAGCTGTGCTCTCTCCCATTGGGATCTGCCACAGATGTTGCGGGCACCATTAGATCTCTAGGGTCATAAGGACATTAATGTGGAACTTCTGACAGTGAGGCACGAACCAGCAGGAGACTCTTACCAGGCTTCCAGGAAATGAGAGCGGCAACCCCAGAGGTGATGCGGGGTGCCTTCAGATGCCAAAGAGCTGCATTAAGCATCTGGGCCTCCCTTTCTGGCAGTACTGGTGCCTCCAGTTTTGGGACTGACATGGCCTTACCCCTGGTGAGCTATTTTGGTAGGAACGGGAGCATAAGGCATGCCACCTTGGCCCTTTAATCAGTCCCTCTTCACGAGTCCGAGAGAGGGTCCTGTGATTGCCTTTGGTAAGTTGCCATTTCATTTTCACTGAGAAAAGAGTAGCCAGAGAGAATTTCCACGCTGTGCAGTCAGTTGCCAGGTCTCCTCACTGTCCAGCGTCTGCCCCACCCTGCCATTTGCTTAGTCGCATGTTTCAGTTATGGGCGTGTGCTTACTTCCAAGGAGGGGGTGGCGCCATTAGAGTATTGGCTAATAAGTCGTCTCCCCCTATGGCCTAGTAACGTTGTGTGTTATCAGTTGTGAGCACCAGAAAACCACAGGCGAGAACACAAAGAACACAGTAAGGAGATGGACAAGCTCCGGGAGAATAAAGTATCACCTTGGCGATCATCTGTGCAGCTCAGTGGCTCCCATGATCAACATGTCGTGGTCACTTTGTCCCCTTCCTGGAAAACAAAAGCCCTTTATTTACTAATATATTATTTATGGGGGTGTGATGTATTTGAATATGTATGATATGGGCATGCATGTGTATATGTATAGTCATGTGTGTGTGTGTGTGTGTGTGTGTGTGTTTGTGTGTGTGTGTGTAGGCCTGAGGTGGATACTGTGTCTTTCTTAAATCTCTCTGTATACTGAGACAGAGACTTATTCTAGAGCTTCCTAGCTGGGCTAGCTAGCTCGTTCCGGTGTTTCCATCTCTGCCCCTCAAACACTGGGATTATATGTGGCTGCCACGGCCACCCAGTTCTTATCTGGGTTCTGAAGATTTGAAGTTTGGTCCTCCTCCCCCATTGCCGCCCTCCCCCAACAATCTAGTTCACTGGGGGTTCAGTCTTAGCAGGACCCAGGGCTTCCCTTCCATGGTGCTCTTACTTTGGGTCAGGGTCAGTCCATGTAAGCACTTTCCCACTGGTTGCTTAGCACTGTTGTTCATAAAGGGGAGGGTTCGTGTTTGCTTGGCATTTGCCTTTTTCAAAGGGCCTGTGCCTTCTTCGCACATCCATCTTTGTCTAGGGGCTGTAAAATGGGGCCACATGTGGGAGCTCCTTCTGTCAGTTTTGTTATCCAGTCTGGTTCTCAACTATCGGGCTCAAGCAAACCACGTGCGTTTGCCGCTCCACTCAGTTTTGCACTTAGCATGTTTATTAAGGCTGGTGTTTCTGTGAGTGCCCAGGTCGCAAGGCTGTAAAGATTTGGGATGGTCTGCCCAACCTAATTTATTATTTTTTTTAAAAAGAAAGCCTGTTGTTTTTAGAGCATGAGCTTGAGAGTTAAACACTATTGAGAAGCGTGTTTATTGTGTGATAGCTGGCATTTTGGTGAAGTACTCCTTTCCACCCATAACCTGGGGTGAGTTAATTATCCTGCTCCCTAAAACTAAGTCCTCTGCTCATAGACAACATTTCATCCCTTATGCTGCGGGCTGGAGAGATGGCTCAGTGGTTAAGAGCACTAACTGCACTTCCAGAGGTCCTGAGTTCAAATCCCAGCAACCACATGGTGGCTCACAACCATCTGTGATGAGATCCGATGCCCTCTTCTGGTGTGTCTGAAGATAGATACAGTGTACTCATATATAATAAATAAGTAAATCTTTAAAAAAAAGAGAGAGAGATGCTGCCCCAGGATTTCCCTGTTCATAGATTTCTCAACTCTCCCAGGATGCTCTAACATCTTATAAACTTACATAAATATATGCTCTATAGGTTTTAGATACACTTCCTACTTTCCCCAATTAAAACAATTATTTCCTGATTCTGCATCCGTTATAAGCCATGTCTTTGCTTCTATTTTTAAAACCTGTCACCTGTGTTCACCAACTCCATCTCCTTTCCTATTTTTCCTGATCCCATTGCAGTCTGGTTTTGTTCCCCCTTCTTTTAAAAACTGTTTTTTAAAGATTCGTTTTCCGTGTATGGTGTTGCCTCCATGTTTGTATGTGCACTGTATACATGCAGTGACCTGGAAGGTCAGGAGAAGGTGTGAGGTCCCCTGAAACTGGAGTTATAGATGTTATGAGCCACTGTGTAGGCAGTGGGAACTGAACCAGGCTCTACAGTAGCAGTCAGTGCTCTTAACTAGCGTGCCCTCTCTCCAGCCTCTATTTCCCTCCTCTTATCAAAACTTTTAGTGCCTAAGCCACCCGTGACCTTGTTGGCAAATCCAGTGATTGATTTCCCATGTGGTCAGTTAGCTTCCTGGGCAGAGTGGCTCGCTCCTTCTCCATAGCTGGTGTCCACATGCGTCCAGCCAGCCACACTCTTGCATTCCCTCCCTGGTGGCTCCATCTCTGTCTCTTCTGTTAATGACAGAGGAATGCAGGGGCCAACCATGGCCCCTCTTTATGCAAAAACTTTCCGCTCCCGCTCTCCTCTTAAAAGAAATAAGAGAGTTTATCCTGGAGCCATTTTGAGTGACCATGGCTCCGGAACACAGATTTACCCCTTACTTTAAATTCTATGCTCTAGCAGGGGAGTAGTTTCACCAAGTTTTATAGTCTTGAGGAACAAATAAATTCATAAATCAAGCAAAGTTTAAAATACACTGATGAGTACATCAGAAAGGGGGAACAGCAAGACAGAGGAAGCTTCCCTATAGGTCCAAGGTGCTAACTGGTGACAGTCTTAGTTCTGTGGGTGGAAGAAGCCAGTGGGTCTAAGGTAAGAGATTCCATGGGTAAGGAATGGCTACCCCGGGTCTAAAGCTAGCCCAAGGTAAGGTAGTTGGCCCTCCGGACCTGCAACATCCCAATCACTCCATGGCCTGAAGTCCTAGTCAGTCATCAGACTCTGTGGACAGAAATTCCACCCGGAATTCACAGCTCTTTCTTTTTTTTATCTTATGTTTAGTTCTTTGTTGATGATGCCCAACCTTGGGCCACAGTAAACGCATACCTACCCTGTCTTAATTAATGTGCAGCTCCGTCTTTCTGAAACTGCAGCTTCAATATTCAGCTGCCCATTTGACATCTCCACTTTGCTTAATGCACGTTTCAAAATTAGAAAGTCTAAAACTGTCTGGCGAGCGAGTCAAAACTAGATTTGTTAGTTTAGACGGTCTCAGCGAGACAAGTCAAAATTAGGCTGTCTAGACTTAGCAAGTCTAAAACCTGAACTTCTGATACCCCCACACCTCTCCCTGCCCCACCACCTCTGCAGCCGTTCCCCATCACAGTTGACAGAAACTCCCTTGCTTCAGGAGCATGGCCCAAGGTCCTACAGTCACTCATCATCCATCAGTCTGCTAGTAAGCACGCCTCTGAGCCTGATCCCTCTACTTTTAGAGTGCAGTCAAGCTACCTCCTCCTGCCTTTGCTGTTCCCATCCTGGAATATGTCGGTTTCCTCTTGACTGTATTACTGCAAAAACGAAAACAAAAAAACACCCCAAACAACAACCACCATCACTCTTCCTAGCTAGCCTGGTGTGGGGGACTTATGAGGAAGCTCAACATTCCGGAGGAAAAGGCAGGGGACAAACAAAAAAACAAGGACCCAACCAATGTTCTACTTCTGTCCCTTCCTTGGTAGAGTTTGCCATGCATCTATGCTAGATTCAGCTGTTCTGTTAGCTTTGTGTTAAAGGTAGCCTTTATGACCTGCCTCCAGGCCCTGTCTGATCTAGTGGCATGGCATCCCGGCAGCTTCCTGAGCTGTCGCTCTCCACCCTGTTCCAGGCACCTTTGCTTTCTCTTCTGATCTTCTCCGGCCTCCTGCCTGAATCTCAGCCTCCGTGAGACCCGTTCTAATTAAAATGTAAACGTAAACAGGGCGTGGGGAGATGGGTGGGTGCTTAAAACACTTGATGTTCCGGCAAGCGTACGAGAGGGTGCAGTGAAGCCACAGAACCAGACCACTCCGGGAGTAGAAAGAAAGGTTTATTGGGGACCAGAAAGCAAGCAGTTCCGTGAGTCAACAGGCTTCGGTCTTTGAGTTGACACTGGCTGTCCGGACTGATGGGAATTAGGAGTCCTTTCTGGAGGTGGTTGATCTTTGGGGGAAGGTTAAGCGAGCTCCTGATAAAAGAAGCTGCCTTAGGACATCTGCTTTTCTGGTAAACGGAAACCTTTCGGCTTGTATACCTGGGAACAACCCTTCTGCTCACCCATCCAAAGGCCTGTTCAGAAACGATGTCACCAGCACTGCCATTTGGGAGTGCCACTTTAGATCAACAGTAAGAAGACTGGAGTTTGGATCCCTAGCACCCCCTGGCAGCAGTTAATTCCAGCCTCAGATCCAGGGATCCGGAGCAAGCTGGCTAGTGGGAGACCAAAACTGAAAAAACACACCGTGTAGGTTAAGAGCGCTGCTTACAGTTAAGAAAAGTCCCTGCTTGTTTTCTTTATAGGGCTGGCTCCTGGAAGCTTGACTATCCTCCAGTAAATGAGTAAACGGGCTGCTTCTCCCCCCTCCCTTCTTCACAAGGGTAGGTGGGGGAGCAGACCTGGGAAGACTGGGAAGTGAGTATGATTGGGGTTCATGCTGTAAAACTCACAAATAAGGGGTTGGGGATTTAGCTCAGTGGTAGAGCGCTTGCCTAGGAAGCACAATGTCCTGGGTTCGGTCCCCAGCTCCGAAAAAAAAAAAAAAACTCACAAATAATCAATAAAAATATTATGTAAAAAAGAATACATTTCTGTTGGTCTTATGTTTGTTTGACCGGTCTGCACCAGATGTGCTCAATCACATGTGGGCGGGAGGTACACGGGTGGGAAATATATCAGGATGTATGCTTGTCCCTAATTGGATCTGATGGGAAATGTGGCAGATTGTCAGTTTTACCTCCTTAAGCCCTTGTAAACCACAACTTGGGGCCATTTTCTGGAAACCCAGAATGGACTTGGTCAGAGGTCCGTCCTCTTGGCCAGTATTTAATTAAGCTTGCTTCAAAATTGTGGAAGTGGTCTCATTCTCGACCAGTGGGATAACAGTGGACTTCAGATCTGGGTTGGATTGAAAGAACTTGTATCAAAAAGAATAAAGATGGAAAATTGATTTAGGATATCAACTTTAGGCCTTTACATACATGGACATGAGTCCCCCACATACATACATGCATGCATGCATGCATACACACATACATAGATATATATTACACACACACACATAAAAACACACATATTACACACACATTTATACACATGCCTACATGAACACATACATATATACATATACACACATACACATATATTACATAAAGGCATACACACATGCATACATACATACACACATACATATTATATATATACACATATTACATACATGCACACATACATACATATACACACATACACATATATTACATACACATATACATATACACACATACACATATATTACATACATGCATACATACACACATACATATTACATATACACACATACTACACACATGCATATACACACATACATACATACACACAACACATACACACACACTCACATCATACAAACACACTATGCATGAGAAGACAAAGTAAAATCTAGTTTCCTATTCCACAACCACTTTGTTGTTGAACTTGGGTTGTCACAGCCTGTGCCCCAAGCCAGTTTTAGCCACCTGTCCCCATTCGTCAATTGAGAGTCAAATTACTATCAGAAAGCAGAAATAGATTTACTCAATGTGACCATGTTGGGAAGAGGGACAAAGACCAGGAAACCCCTAAGTACCCCATAAATATACCCTTATGTTTCTTGAAGTGAGATTAATAAAGCAGGGAGCTAAAAATATGTACCTCTGAGCAGTCAAGGTCAAATGTGTGGTCCCATCTACTCGGACTCAAAATCTGGGCTTCAGTCTTATCTGTAAAGTGGTCTGACATGTTGTTAGATGTGTGTAAATTCTGTGTGACAGGTTCTTCTTCTGTCTGGGACCCTTTCCTTCTCCCAGCAGGTTCCTGGGGGAAATTCCCATTTCTTTGAGGTCCTGTTTCAATGGTCTGACAGTCAGACTGAGGGTCGCAGGTGTCTCTTTAGAGTGTCTCATTTCTCTCAGGCTGGAACTCCATTCTGTTTTCCCATCTTCACAGCTATCGCAACAGATCTAACTTAACAAATGACGTCGGTTGTTTAAACTTAACTAGGGTTTGGGTAATGAATGTGCTTCAGGCTTAGAACAGCTCTGAGATGAAAAAGTTTGATAGCTTGATGGGATTTAGAATTGCCACAAAACAGGCCCCCTGGGAATGCCCGAGAGGAGGCTGACATAGGTTGGCACCCTTTCATGGGGCGGGGTCCTAGATGGAATGGAAGGAAAACACAGGTGTGATGGTCTATATTATGCTTGGTCCAGGGAGTGGCACTATTAGGTGTGGTCTTGTTGAAGTAGGTGTGTCACTGGGTGCCTGGAATCCAGTATCCTGCCAGCAGCCTTCAGACGAAGATGTAGAACTCTCAGCTCCTCCTGCACCATGCCTGCCTGGATGCTGCCATGTTCCCACCTTGATGATAATGGACTGAACCTCTGACCGTGTAAGCCAGCCCCAAATTAAATGTTGTTCTTTTAAGAGTTGCCTTGATCATGGTGTCTGTTCACAGCAGTGAGACCCCAACTAAGACACAAGATACACATCAGGATTCACTGCTTTCTGCTTCCTGTGGCTATAATGTGACCAACTGCTTCATGACATTGCTACCATGCCCTCTGTCATGTTGGATGGTGACATCAAACAGCAAGTCCAAAGATACTGGTTCTTGTACAGTGTTTACCAGGTCAGAGCAGAAACAACTATTTATACAATAAATAGCCTTGGCAAGAGTATTTGTTGTATAGGATAGGGCTGTGAGGCAGTACAGGGTCAAAGGGTGACTTATCACTGGGGTCCCATGAGCCCCCATTCTGACTGTGGACTTGGAATTCCGTAGATGGCATTGCCAGACAGCAGTGGACATAGAGGTCTAGATACTCCCCTTGCTTGGTGAGCAATTATTTTTGTTGATCATAAGTCTTCTCTGTGGAAGGCTGAGGTCCCTTCCCTCCAACGTGTCTAGCCTTTCATTTGAAGGGTTGTCTTGGCATAGCCATGAGTGACCCTTGCATCTCCCGATCTGCCTTAAGCCAGTGTTTCTCAGCTTGGCGCTGGTGTATCTGTTACGAGGGGCTGCTGTATGCATTGCAGGATGCTTAATATTTCCTTCTCTTTACTCACTTAACTGTTTTCTCTCTGCCTCCTGAGGCAGCGGCCAAAAGATCTGAAGATACTGCCAGGCATTTTCCACAGACAAAGTTACCCCTGGCTGAGACCACTGCAGCAACTCAAACTGAATGTCTTCTCTTGGGCTGTCAGGTTCTGTTATACCAGAGAGGCTACCCTACAGAGCCGAGGTCCCCCGGGTTCTTTACGAATCCTGTGGCATTTGGTAAACACAGGAGTAATAGACTGTTTCACCACCAAGAGCTGCCAGAAACTTTCTACCCTGCTGTCTATAACCCGTCTTTCACCCAGCCATGCTACAACCAACAACACACTCACTTTCTGGGGGACATTTTGCTTGAAATCCCCCTGAGTGTCAGGCTCCCTAGTAACATCCTACTTGTTAACAAGGCCACACCTAACAGTGCCACTCCCCATGGGCCAAGCATTCACACACATGAGTCTATGGGGCCAAACCCATTCAAACCAGCACATATAAAAAGTCAAGTAGGAAAATTGTTCACTAACTTCCTATCTCTCTTTTTAATTAGCAAACACAAGAGACACAGTGAATCTTTACAAAGAGGAGTAAGGAAACTATGCTTTTTCAAAAAAAGTTCACAGGTTCTGGAGAGATGGCTCTGTGCTGCTCGTACAGAGGGCCTGGGTTTAGTTCCCAGCCAGCACCCATAGGAGTTACAACCATCTGTAACTCCAGCTCTAGGGGATATGATGCTGTCTTCAGGTCTCTATGGAAACTGTACACATGTGGTAAACATACATCCATGTAGGCACTCACACGTATGCATAAAATAAAATTAATAAAAGCAAAATTCATTTCCATCATGTTGAAGGATTACAGCTTACTGCTATTAACTGATGTTTTACAAACTATGATGTCATAAGTTATGACAAACGAAAATTATTTTCATCCCAAAGGATAAGCAAATTATAGGTTTAAAAAAATGAAGTTTAATATATAAAAAAGTTACACATAAAGGTTTCCTCAAGTCAGACTTTTGGGAAGAAGTACTTTTTACATCAAGTCTTTCCAACATCTTGATCAGCTGTTCTTTGTTAAGAGCTGAATACTGGAGAGGACAAAGCAGGGCGCCTCATTGGACTGCTGTGTTCTTGGCCACGCCCACCGGTAGAGGCTGTGCGCTTGGAGCTCCGGGGCACATGGAATCCTGGAGACCAGGGGATCCTTGCATGGCCGCCACCTCCGGATGTGCACCTGGCTCATGGCATCGGGATGGGGACAGTCCCGAAGCGGATGCCTTCTTATACTTACATATGAAAGCGTCTATTTTGCCAAGGCTGACTTTGAAGGACTCCACTGGCACCAATGAGCCACAGGGCAATGGCCTGCCCAGACTCTGCAAGCCGCTCGCTTTCTGTGAAGGTGATGCTGTGTCTGGTGCACCAGTTCTGTCAGGATTCAAAAGCATCTTCATCTCAGGGTCAGAGACGTTGCCCTGGGAAGTCGGGGGCATGCTGCTGCCTCCACAGTCTGTAAGACGCCGGTGGTGATCCTCACTGAGCAACAAGATCATGACTCCATCAACGTGCAGCACTCTGTGAGGAAAAAAATCCAAAACCCAAACAATCGGTAATTGGGATGAGTGTTTCTGTGTTCCGAGACAACAAACCATTCCAATGTATTTAAAATAGTTGTTAATCTGAAATTTAATTTCATCTATTTAAATAAAAGAGTTTTGATAATTAGGTAGCATCTTCCATAATGCATATTCATTATAGTAATTATGGAATCTCTAGTACAAATCTGCTTTAATTATCTATTTTTGCTCTACTTAGAAGGCAAGCTTCAAAGTAATTTGTAGTCGCATTCTAATAAATGATTGTAGAACAAGACAGGCAAGTGTCAGAACCCTGTGGAATTAGCATATTTAAGGAAGAAAAGGCTGCCACAGAAGCCGCCAGGGAGGAGTCAGGACATGAACTAGGGACGGTTAAGGGATGGATCCACAGAGAGTGGATCAGGAAACATCAGCTTTTGAGGATTTATTTACTCAGTCATTCAAGGGCTGTCAGTGACCTATCCAAGGGATCAGTGACAGCTCTTGAGTGACTAAAAGGTCACAGCAGAGAGGGAGAGGCAAGGGACAATGAGGGTGAGGCAGATGCTGCAAGGTGCACACTAGAGGCTCCAAAAACAGGCTCAGGAGTGAGCTAGCCCAGTGACAGGAAGAGGCTCAGGAGTGAGCTAGCCCAGTGACAGGAAGAGGCTCAGGAGTGAGCTAGCCCAGTGACAGGAAGGGGCCTGGGAGGCAGTGGGGACAGAGGCAACAGGAGGCGCTGAAAGCAGCTCAGCCTGGTGGGGGGAGCAGAGCTCAGCATGGGATGATGCCATGGATGGTATCAGGGGTTCCAAAAGACAGCTAAGTGCGCAGTCTGGGGGTCCTGAGACCAAGGCTTGAGGCAGAGTCAGAGACTTCTCTCTGTGGACTGTGGAAGAGAACCGGGAGATGTAGAGAAAGCTGGAACATTGGCAGTGCCATGGAGGCCAAAGGAGCATGGTATCAAGTGTCAAAAGCTATAGGACCAGCAAGTGGCCCTGGTTAGTAAGCCTGGGGATGGGAGGCCAGGGCAGAAAGGAAGAGTCCACTCGGTACCCGCTCCCACCATGTCTTGCCAGTGTCCACTCAAGAAGGCACATGCCTGAAGTCTGTCCTGTGGTGCTCAGGCTGCTCTGTAGTCTGCCCGCTCCTGTGTTTTAGACCCACTGCCTGCCTGCCTGCCTTTGGCCAAGGAGCTTCCTTCAGTCACTCGAATGCACTAACATGCTTCTGCCTCTAACCACCTGGTCTCACGGCTCTCTCTCCACTTAGCAGGCCTCCCCTTGTGTGCTTCAGGCCCTACCCTTCGGCTGCCACCTCTGTAGGCACAGCCGGGTATTCTGTCCCCTTTCTCCACAACGGCCACCTTGATAGGAAACACTGCTGTGTGTACCACTGTCCCACTCTGACAGGCGGGACCTCACCTGTCCTGCCCACTGCTGTATCCTCGGGATCTAGTGCAGGACACAGACATTCACACCTCTCTCAGAGCAGCTCCAGAAAGGGTGACGGAACCTCTTAAGAACAGGGAAGTAAGATGGCTGAAGACAAGGGAAGAAAGCGGGCAGAGTATGGTTCCCGAGGAGGGGGCCAGGAGAAGCGATCTGGCTGGAGGAGCAGAAAAGCCACTTCTACACAGACCAGCAGGCAGGAGGAGGTCAGCTGTACACCAGAGACAGAAATAAGAAAACTACAAATAGCTCTGAACACAGCGAAGAAAATGGAAGTGAAGTGGTTCGACACGCAGTCTTGGACTCATTTCATTACCTAGGATGAGAAGACTGGTGCTTAGGACGGAAACACTGGGACGATGAATATTTTTGAAGATGGAAACTGCTATAGGATTTCTGGGACAGTGGTTAGTATCAACGATAGAGACTATCTTCAATCCTGCAATGTTACCTCCGTGAAATTACCCCAGGATGACATAATTGCAGTAGCAGCAGAGTAACAGTGCTGGGTAATGATGATAGCTCATATTACTGACTATTTACCACCTCCCTCTTGTAGCATGTGCACGGCAAGACGCTTCACATGATATTTACCAAATTATTTACTGCAATTTTTTCAAATAATGGAGAGGATAGAGGAGAAAAGGTGATCCAAACTTCTCTGATGAGTGATCCTCTAGGCCTCTTTCCATGCACATGTACATAGAATTTCTTACAAAAGGCTATTCAGAAATTATAACATTGCTCAAATGCTTGCCTTGAATAGCAGCAGTATTTCGGTTCTTGATATTGACGATAATATACTTAAAATGTTCTGTTGTTAAAAGGGTAAGAAAACTCTGTATACCAAGCCATAGAAAAGATTTCTCTTCTGCATGTGACCTGGCAAGACCTGGTGTAGATGATTCTGAAAACTGTTACTGGACCATGGAGCACATGAGGTCTTTGCCATCTAAACCACCTACTTCTGCCTCAGAAAGTTTGGTGTCCTTGGTCACTAGTCCTTGAGTGGCTTTGCTGCTTCCTTACTCACTGAATATTAACATGTGTAAAGACATGGCCCCTTTGAAAATTCTTCCACAACTCCAAATTTTACTGGAAAGTCTTTTCTTCCCTGAAACCATCCCGGGCCTCTTCAGCACGTGGAACGTTTTCCTTTCATCAAGGTAGCAAGGTTCATTTTAAATTTTGCTCCTGTATTTTACATGGGAACAGCTGAGAGAGAGAAGAAAGCCCAAATGCTCCATCAAATTCCTAACCGTGCTGTCTTGACGAGATCATTAAGTGAGCTGCATGTGCAGCCCTTGCTATCCCCGCAGTCATGTGTCTGACAATCCAAATCTGATCCACATTCCTTCTCCGGGAATCCCGTTCTGTATGACACAGGACCATCTATTTCCATAGCCATTATGACTAAGGTTACAGAGTACTTATTTTTTCTTAATTTTAGTAACACAAGTCTCCTCTTTTGATTTCTAGATGTCTAGATCAATAAACCCCAGTGGGTTATTCGGAGGACGGCTTCTGCGTTTAGCTGTGAATATATATCCTCACACACCTTCCAAGAAGTGGCTTATGCTAGGAAGTCTGGGTCGGGGCTAAGAAGCTGAGTGCTGCCTAGTGCTGAGAACTGTTCTGAAAGCTTTGGACCCATGGAACCCTCTGAACAATCCGTGAAGGTATACACTATGATAGAAAAATTAGCAAACACGGGTGGTCCATCTGCTTATGCCTGAGGAATTATAGTCACAGCCAAGCCTGGAATAAGCGGCCTGGCTTCCGAAACCGTGTTCTCAGTCACTGTGCTATGTTGTCTGTATGAACCTGGAACTACATGTGAAAACTCAGGTGACAAAGGCTGGGGCAGGCAGCAAGGAAACTGGGGCAAAGGAGAAGGAACCCACCCTTATGTTCAGTGCACAGACTTTACAGAGGCACTCTTAACCATGCAGGAAGCCTGAATATCCATCTTCCTGACTCTGTGGAAAATGTCTGAATTCCCTGTCAGTGGGCAGGCAGGCAGGCAGATCCATCACTGTCTCACTTCTACAGAAACTTGCATCTCCCACAGGGGCCGTCTGCGACCCTACCTCCTGTGACCTGGAGACATGTCTAAAATAGAGAAACCTAGGCCTTTAGACTGGTCATTCTCTCTCTGGAACATCCCAGTTTAAACACGTGTCACGACTCACACGTTTCCTTATCTCTCCACGAAATGGTTAGTAGGTAGCGAGCAACTCAGTTAGGGTCACACGCTGTACTTAGGAGCCGAGCTGTACAACAGGATCACAGCCACAGCTTCTAAGAAACAAACATACCCAGGCCCAACCCTCGACCAATTAAGTGAGAGATGTGGAGAGTGGTGGGAAATGGCCAGGGTGTTTTAAACACGTTACTGCAATGGCTTTAACGTGAAGACAGGTTGTGGCATCTGCTGAAGGAGAATCAGGATCAGACCTGGGGATGACTAAGAGACGTCCTATATTACAAGTGCTGCTTGGAGCAGGTCAGAGCCAGGGACCCAGGCAGCGGGGAACGGCTTTAAAATGTATTCATTTCATTTACTGATTTCTGCATGCCTACATACCACAGCACTCGCACATGGGGGTCAGAGGGGTCACTCCAGAGCCCTCTGCTGTCCACTCCCGACGGGAGTCCTGGGATTGCAGATGGGATAAGCCTCACTGCCCCTGTCCATGCACATACGAGGACCCAAGGCCAAGTCTCTCACGTGGAAGAACAGCATGGGGTGTGGTGAGGCAGAAGGAGCCCTGGGGCTTGCGGGCCACGGTCTAGCCTGATCTGTGAGCTCCAGCCACGCTCAGAGAACTTTCCTCAAAAGCTGAGTGGCAAGTGAGACAGAAAGACACCTAGCGGCGACGTCTGGCCTCCACACACGTGCACCACATGAACACACACACATGCACATCACAAATGAGGAATGCGATGCACCCAGCTGACAGGGTGCAGTGAGGGAGACGGCTACCAGGTGGGCTGGGACCTTGAGCCAGGCCTCGTGGTGTTAGCCTCGACACTGGGTTCTCGCTT
Organism: Rattus rattus; assembly: GCF_011064425.1. NCBI lineage: Eukaryota > Metazoa > Chordata > Mammalia > Rodentia > Muridae > Rattus > Rattus rattus. Next base: position 12,017,883 of record NC_046160.1, on the reverse strand, counting down.
ACACTCTGGTGACACATTACTCCCAAAGAAGGGTCGTAACACTCATGTCCTGGTTCATCAAATGTCCAGCTGATTATCATTGATCAATCCCTTGTTTTTGTCTACTTATTCCTGTATCAATATAAATGACTGGAAAATGTTTATCTAGGCCTCACTGAACCTCTTGAAAAATACTTCTATTAAACTATATCCAGAGGCCAACACTGGGAAGCATGGTACGAACAACGTTCTGCATTTTCATCTCATGCCCATGACGGTCCCTCCCTGTCAGTGGTCTGTGGTCCAGCACAGGCTCATCTTCCTGGACCCAGTTCTCATCTGTAAAGTGTGGGGCGGACACGGAAGATGCAGGTTTTTGTGAAGATTAGAAGCAGACACCTAAATTATCCACTCCGGTGACTGAAACAATAGTCATTTTTTTCTTAATAAAATTAATGATATAAGAAAACGCATTTCAATTAAAAGCTTCTGACTTTTGGAAAACTAATAGTAACAATTTTGGGAAACTGTTCTACTGCAAACAGACTTAAGGGCAATGATATATTTTGACTAAATGGCCCATAGCTAGAATATAAGGGAAATAAATTCAACAACTTACCTTTCCATTTCTTGTAGAATGCTTTTGATGTCTTTTCCCAACTTAAATTTTTTTCCAAATGGAATGTCAGAAATAATAACGTCCACACTTTGCGCTGGCAGTGGTAAATCTGGAATGCAGAAACCAGAGACTCCTATTACGGTAAGGTCAATGATCTCACCTCAACAAGACACTGACCCACCAGGATTTTAAAACATATCCAATAAAATTCAGAGTTTCTATATTGTTTCTATGAAAAGATAAGATTCTGAGGGCTTTGGAGATTCAAGATAAAAATCAACAGCTTTATTGTGTAATCCTCCCTGGTCTGGCAGGGTAACAGTCAGGAGTAAACACAAAGGATGAGAATCTCTTAACACTCTCCTTTTTATTTTTGCCGAAGATCTTTAAAGACTTAGTAGGCTGATCCTTGTAAACAGGCCTTTCTCTTCTTCTACTCCTGAGGCAGCAGCTCTCACCAGCCCCACAGCATCAGTTCTCACCACCCTACAGCATCAGCAGCTCTCATTAGCCCCACAGTATCAGCTTCTCACCAACCCCACAGCATCAGTTCTCACCAGCCCCACAGCATCCAGTTCTCACCAACCCCACAGCATCAGTTCTCACCAACCCCACAGCATCAGTTCTCACCAGCCCCACAGCATCCAGTTCTCACCAACCTCACAGTATCCAGTTCTCACCAGCCCACAGCATCAGTTCTCACCACCCCCACAGCATCAGTTCTCACCACCCCACAGCATCAGTTCTCACCACCCCAGCATCAGTTCTCACCACCCCACAGCATCCAGTTCTCACCACCCCACAGCATCAGTTCTCACCACCCCACAGCATCCAGTTCCACCAGTCCCACAGCATCAGTTCTCATCACCCCACAGCATCAGTTCTCACCAGCCTCACAACAACAGTAACTACAGGAAGCACCACTGGCAGTGAACAGAGTTCATGGAGGAGTGTCTGCAGGACAGGCTGTGGGCAAGGGATTTGACGCAGAGACTCCTCTGAGCGTCCAACTCTTAAGAATAAGCACACAGTAAAGCCCTGTAAATTATCAAGTGCTCTGAGCTGCCTGTGGACAGATCTCTTGTAACTCAGGATAAGGCTTTACAGTAGAACAACACAAACAAACAAGTGAACAATTCTGTTTTACATCTCTGAAGGATGATCCAAGAATGTGAAAAGTCTAGTTTTAAAACTGTAGCTCTTTCCCTTTTTCCCTGCAGAAAAATGGGACAAATTACTTAAAATAAAGGACTGTGGAGCTAAGGTTCTCTCTTAGTTTTATGGCTCTCAGGTATTTCATGCACATGTGAAAGGCCAGTTGGTGAAGGGCTTTCTAGAAGCTGGTGCTCTCTCCCTTCTGTTTGTCCCTTGTCCTTTCTGCTGCTTGTCATGGCTTCCTGTTTCCTGACCGGAACACTCACATTCTGACAGAAACAGCTGCTCTCAGTTGTTTAAAGTTACTTCTGTGTTCACACACTCAATCCTCCTCTTGCCTGGACTCTGTGTTCTCAGCGGATTCCTCTCTTCTGCATCTTCATTTTATTAATTAAATTAACTAAGATGAGCTGCTGCTGGATCTTTTATGCTTACTCTTTTTTGTTCACTTTAGTTAGGTATGGGGAGGCACAAATAATGTCAACAAATTCTTAATTTGTCACTTCAATCCACAAGACCACAGTTAGCTTTTATTGATTTTTGTTTTCAATTTATTTTTGATGTATATGAGTGCTTCGTCTACATCTATCTATCCATCCATCCATCCATCCATCCAATCACCCACCCACCCATCCATCCATCCATCCACCCATCCACCCATCCATCCATCCATCCATCCATCCATCCATCCATCCATCCATCCATCCATCCATCCATCTATCCATCCATCCATCATTTCTCCTGGCTGTCCTTGAGCTCAGAGACCTTCCTGCCTCTGCTTCCAAGTGCTGAGATTAAAGCAGGCTTGTGTATTTTCATGCACTACATGCGTACAGTGAGTTTGGAAGCCAGAAGTAGATGTTGGATTCTGAGACTGGAGTCACAGATAGTTACCATGTGGTGAGTTACCGTGTGGGTGCTAGAACTCAAATCCAAGACGAGTAGCCAGTGCTTTAATCACCGAGCCATCTCTACAGTCCCTGTAAGTAGTCTTAAACATGTAAAATGTAGTTTGGCAACTGGGATACCATTTAATTCATAGTTTACTAAGGAATATTGTTGGGAAGGAAGATGCTAAAATTATATGATTTGGAAATATCTATTATCCTATCTGATGTTGAGCCTAAGGATAACACATATTTGTGCACACTCAGGTAACTTTAAACATCTTATTAGCACTACAGTAGCAGAGCACACTCATCTACCGACGAGCTTCCCAGACACACTTGTTTCGGATGTCACTGTCTTAAAGCTGTTTTTCATAAAACTGCCTGTGAGCTTTGAAGTTCTGCTTTCATATTTAAAAAAAAAGCCTCCTGGGCAACATTTAGAGTTGAGAACATATTTGTCTAGGGCTGTTCAAGTAACAATGGATCTCAGAGCAAATTCCAATGAATGGAACTCGCTCTCAGTTCTCCTCAACATGGAAAATGGGGACATTTTAGCCCTTCATAGACCTTCCCCTCAGAGACGTCAACAAACACAAAATTCAAATAAATTGTCTCTGTTGTTTTTATTTTACCGAGTGAAGACTCAACAGAATTAGGACTGCGGTTTTATTCCACTCTAGAATATACTCTCATCCAGTTAAAAGGAAGGCAATGAAGAAAGCTACCAGAAGACTCTTGCCATCCAACGACAGAAGTTCACCTTGTGTGTTGTTGAGCTTGATAATCTGTTCATGCTTTCCCATGGCTAACTTCACTTTTAATAACAAATGTCCCCCGAAAAAAGAAGAAAAGGTGAAAAGAAAACCAGGAGCACAGGAGCACTTGCTGTTGGAGACTGAACACTGCTTTAGGACATCAGACTCCATGTTGATGAAAAGTCACGCTTCACTTCACACGGAGATGTGAAATGCATTTTCTTTAGCCGCATGCGACAAACATCTGGCTTTGATCCACAAATATCACCTAAATAACTTGTAAGCTTTGAAGTAAATGCTAGGTGCTTCCTTCTACAAGCAGACCTGTCTCGTTCGGTCAGTGACGCTACTCTGCCCTCCTAGTGGACAGTAAATGTCAACAGACTTCTTTCAAGTCACATGCTCATCATGGCCTTCCTAGGGAAATTCAGACTTGGTGCTTACCTTCCCGTTAATCATGTACTCTAATGAACTAAGGGCATAAGAGCTCATTATAAAACAGAAATGCTATCAAACGACAGCATGCAAACACTTCTGAGGGACTTCTTATCTGTTTTCCCTATATACTCCATATATACCTAGCCTACGACATCCACATCGGCCAGCAGCTCCCCAAGGGTAACCAGCCAGGCCAACAGGACAGGAGAGAAGGGCTAGAGGAACACACACCAGCAGGAAAGGAAAAAAACCACATGGCCTTACAAACAGCTTGCCTCACTCCTGAACAAGGGTGGCAGTAAACGACACAAAATCTTGTGACAAAAATCTTGTTACAAAGCCTGTTGATGAAATGGTGAGAGACCAGATGCCGACTGTCTTACTGGAGGCGACATAAACATTCTTTTACTTAGTTACATTTCAGTTACATCGCAGATGTATTTCTTTCGCTCAAGTCTGTCTGTTACACGCTCTAGCATACGTTAAAATGTGTGTATGTGAACTGATGACAATGACCAACTAGTAATGAGCTCTCACTTCCCAGGATAACTGGCAGCCCACACCCATTCTAGTCTACATTTTCACAATGACTAAAACTCATGAAGAAGTCTGTAGACTTTCTTCATGTTAAATGAGCACCTTTGATTACACCAGCAGAGGTATAATCAAAATGAATGCTAGCAAGAAGCAGAAATAGCAAAGCACTATAATACAATAAAGTGGGGTCAGTACGATGGCGCAGTGGGTAAAGGCACTCACTGCCAAGCCTGATGATCAGAGTTCGACCCCTAGACCCTGTTTGGAGAGAGCTGACTCCTATAGCTTGCCCTTTGACCTCACATGTCAAATAAATAAATATATATAATATAGTACAATAAAGAGAATGAGGTCATTGTTTTATATAAATGTAAATTATTCTATTTAAGAAAGTGGTTCTCTTAAAGGTCTCAGGATGAGCCTTCTTAAAGAATTGGAGTTACAAGAACTCGATTTGGTCACCTCTCGGTTTACTCTGAAATCTGTCTTAAGACTGAGCAAATTCACCGGCTGAAAACAACCACGTGCACGCACGCAATCAGTGTGAGTCTCTCTGTGGGTCTGCATCACACAGCTTCTATGTCATCAGGTCTCAGCCTTCTGAATGCCGTGACCCTTCATACAGTTCTTTAGGTTGTGGTGACCCCAACCATATGTTTACTTTTGTTACGACCTCGTAACTACAGATTTGCTAATATTATGAATTGTAGTGTAAATGTCTGATAACAGGATATCTGATACCAAATCCCTGTGAAAGAGTCCATTAAGGAGTCACTACATAGAGGTGATTCTAACATTTTCTCCTGTGGTACTCATTTCTGCTGCTTTATCTCTCTAGAAGAAAAACTTTAAACATGCTCTGTTCTTTTAGATTACAGGTTCAATATTTACTCATAGTCAAGAGTTTCTGCAGCAGAATTAATTGAGCTGCTTTTCAGAGAAAGAGAGCGAGAGAGAGAGAGAGAGAGAAAGAGAGAGAGAGAGAGAGAATGAGAATATGAATGAGAGAATATGGTATCGAGGGACAGCAAGTAGTCGGGGAGCTCAGTGAAGCCCTGCCCCTGGCCACAGGGTTCAGGGCTATGAGCGGACTCTGTGTGCCTTATTCCTGTGCCGTCTGCCACTGCTGATTCCCTATCTGTGAAGAAGGAGTGATGGTTACATCCAACCTCATTTGCCCAGACCTCTCTGGGTTCTTAAAAATATTGGTTTAGGACCCAAGGTGGGTGACTAACTCACTTCTCTATGTCCAATGTGAAGCAAAAGATGGGCTAATTCAGAGCATTCCCCACAGCTCAGGTGAAGGAACTCTAATCGTTTCTTCTCCCTCCAGTACTCTCTTTAGGTTATGGTTGTGTCATTCCACCCCAGGTCCTGAGAGGACAATGGTTGGGTGACAGACATCTGCAGAAGGTGTGGGCCAGCTTAAGGATAGGAAACTACAGAAATATCACTTCCCAATCACGCGTCATCTGGAAAATTTCAAACAGCTATGGTAGTGGAAGCGAAGTGCTTGTTAGCCTCACAGGGCGTGAGCAACCAAACCTGAGCACGCGCAGTGGCTCTCGCTTTGTTTGCTGTCTCACCTGCGACAGAGCCTTTGAGTAACTCGATCCTGTGTGCAAGGCCTGCGGCCTTCAGATTGTCACATGCGCCAAGTAATTGCGAGTCGCTCACATCAGCACCCACGTAAAATACGTCCTGTGGGGGGAAATCTGCACTTTATAAATAATCCATTAAGTATCCCAGTATTTAATAAGACCTATATTGTATCTTATAAGGGCAAAAATAAAGTTAACAGATTCTTAACTTCAAGTTAAAACAAACTTAAAGCATTCTTTTCAGTATACACAATAAACTTTAAAGCCTGTTAACATTTTACCATCACAGCTGCCTAAAGAATCTGGACATTAGTACAACCTAGGTATGAGTAATTATCATAATCCCATCATATTTTCTTAAATTCTTCATAGAATTTAATGAAATAATATAGAAATTTAACAACTCTTCAAAATCTATTATAGTTATAGTAAACAGGAACTCATATAATTACAGTAATCAAAAAAATAGGCTATCTGCTTATAAAAAATTGGTGACTATAATTATTAAAATAAATATATAATTGGACGACTTACTGGCCACTCTTCAGCAGCTTCCACAAGTATAGTCCCAAGGCCACACATCGGATCTAAAACCAGGGCTCCTGCCTAAACAGAAACACAAACTGGTATTACTGTGTTTGCTGTACTAGGTCTACTATAAAAGAAGCCTAAACCCGGGGAGCCATTATTGCAAGAGTTAAGATTCCTTGCTTTACTCCAGGAGAGCCTCAGGAGGCTCACGTTCTAAGGCAGGACTGCATGTGCCATGGTTCGAAGTCAGTATGGTCAGGAACAGTGAGTGAGGGGGCAAAGGTGATGGTAACATTGGGTAGGCAGTCAGGGGATGCCATGACTGTAATCTCCAGACCTTAGAGGTCTACAGCAACACGCAACCCGTACTTCATGCCCTCCCAAAGCAGGGCATCTGGGACTTTACTTTTTCTGGAAATGAAATGGCCAATGCAGTGGTCGCCATCTGAAGTGTTCCCGTCACCATGCCAGAGAGAGAATGCAGGCCGAGTCGTGCATTGCTCTGGACGGTATCATTTGGATGTCAGTCACATGACTTCCTGCAGCATCAGGCTGGTTAAACCATGTCAGTCACTTGGTACACATAGCTTCAAGGAGTCAGGACAACAAGATACTATTTATGTTTGAGGGGTAATAAAAATTTGGAGAAAAAATTAATTACTCCCATTCTGGGAATAACATCATTTGAGATCTTGACAATTCCCTGAGGATTCTGGTTCTATTGCTGAAGGACAGGCAACTGTTACAGATGTGATTAAAGAAGTCACATGATACTGCAGTCGGAGGGGATCACACTGGCTGCTCTGGAGCATGAACCACAAGGGGACTGGTTAGAGACCAGGCAGGAGAGATTAGGAGTCATACTGGGAGAAATAGTTGGATTCTGGGTATATTTTAAAAGGTGGAGCTAGAAGTGAAAGAACCAGAGTTGGGGTTAATCTAAGGCCAGTGGGAAAATTCCACCACAAACCTCTGAGCACAAGGGGCCCAGGAAGAAAAGAAAGGCTGGTTTAGTTCCTGGAACAGCTTCAAGCCAAACTATCACACAAAGCTACCTGTGGCTTCCAACCCACCCCCCTTTGGAAAGTCCTGAACGATAAGTCGATTTGAAAGTTGATTTGTTCCACCAGAAGCACACAGAACCCTGCCTAGTTACCATTGTTCGAATTCTGCCCCAATTGTTTGAATTTTGCCCCAATTGTGTGCAAAGTATATAATATCATTAGAATCTGCTCAGGGTTGGCTCCCTCTTGAAGTGGGATGGCCCCAACATGTTGGAACAATAAAATTCCTCTTGCTTTTGCATAGATCACCATCTCCGTGGGTCTCATTCAAGAGGTCCCGAAAGAGGTTCAGTTTGGACCTCACAGAAGGAAGGTTTGGATGTGGACTATTAAAGAAATGCAAAAGAATGATAAAACCTTTTTGTCTGTTACTGGTAGGGGCAGAGGTGTGAAGGGAGATTTGAGGAGTCAGGAAACTCTTCTGACATGCTCATTTTAGACACCTCTTAGACTCTTGGTATCCACAATAAATGAGTCACTGCATAGATGAATTTAGAGTTCAAGGTTCAGGTTACAGATTTGAGGTTAGCAGCAGTCAACGTGAGTCAGCTGATTTAAAGCATGAGAACTGGGTGAGATTATTCAGGAAGCAAGGGAAGTTAAGAAGAGACGTCTAGCCATCAAGTCTTAGTGCCCTAAACATAGATGTTTGCAAGATGAAGCTCAGACATGCTTACTGAGAGGCGGTGTATGTAGTTCAGGAGGAGAAGCAGAGTGGTTCCTAACCAACACAGGAAATCTGTCCAGGGAAAGCAGTTGCATCATCAAATATTAAAAAGGATGAGGTCTTCAGTGAATAGAGGTGGGCATGAGAGAATGGGAAGGAAGGAACCAGGGGAGCATACATCAGTCATTTCCAAGTTTGTTTTTTTTTTTTTTTTTTTTTTTTTTTTGAGGGGGAGAGGGAGGAATGACTTAGATTTATTAGAGGATTTTTGTCTTTTTTTTTTTTTCTTTCTTTTTTTTGCATGTTGCAAGAGCAATGGACAGGGTGATGGCAGTCCTTAAGTATGAAAGAGGAAGCTGAATCCAGTATCCAGTTCTGGGATAGAGTAGATAATTCACCACTGAGGACACACGGCAATGCCATATGGGTGCAGATTCTTGTGGCTGACAGGCTGGGTAAGGGGAGCACTAGTTCTGAGTCTAGTCTTCAAGTCAAATAAGACAGGAGAGCACCGAAGGCACAGAACCAGAACAAACAAACAAACAAACCAAACAAACAAACAAACTGGTATAAGGCGGCAGAATTTTCCCTTTTTGAGAGACAGGGTCTTGCAATGTTACAAAGACTGTCCTCAAAGTCCTGGGCTCTTGTGATGCTCCTGCCTCAGCTTCCAAAGTAGCTGAGACTATAGCTGGACGTTTCCGTACCTGGCAAAGATCAGGATTATTGAAACAGAGACACGCAGAAGGCATTCTGGATCTGAGATGGTCTAGGATGGGACTAGGCTAGAATATTACAGGGAGAGGAGCCAATAAACCAAGAGGCAGGCTCCCCTCTTATGTTCCTCTGGTGATCATTAAGAACCAGATGGGAATAAAGGTTTACAGTCTAACAGAAACGATAAGGAGAGAGGGCTGTACCTGACTGGCAAACTCTGATAACATGTGCTTCAAGGGCGGAAGAAAGGAGTCAATAACCAGTGAGGAGCAGCAGGACACCTACCCCACTTCAGGTTGAGTGGTGCTTGGATGTGGGAGAAAAACATTCATCAGTGGATGTGTCTACAGAGGAGGCAGGGTCCCCAGGGCACAGCCGGGTGTCAGGACCAGACGGTATCTGAAGGAAAGAGTGAAAAATCCTTCAGGCAAGGAAATCTGTGTCCTGGTATCAAATATGTCTACATCCAGACAAACATCCAAGTTCAGGTTTGTATGTGGTCACATAAATTTATATTTAAACACAGACTTTGAAACCACTAAACGTATAGAAAAGAACAGATGGGAATCACATCTCTAGCCTTATACTAAAACAGATTAGGATGAAGGTTTAAAGACCACCATGGGGCCTGATGCTCAGACTCCAAAGCCCTGGTGCTCAGAGAAGCCTGGGCTCCCACTGAGACTCCCAAGAAGGAGCTGGTAGGCGCTCCTTGTCTGGGTTGAGTAGTAAGGACATTAGTGGAACCAGGTGGGAGCTCGTCTTCAGAGAGCTATAGGTCTAGAAGGCGACCAGACAGCTGCCTTTCCTTCAGGCATCTCAGGGCTGACAGGCTCTGCACACGGCTGGTACAGAGATCCGTCTGCCTCTTAGCATTTGCTCCACACACATCCACTGATCACACACTTTGACCTTAATGAGTAAACAGAAGCACCTGGCTCATTTGAGGGGGAGCAAGACATCCTATTTGCCCTAGTGAGCAGAGCTGTGGACTACTAGAGGGGCTGTGGTGATATGAGGCTTCACAGAGACGCACACTTGACAGCAAAACCACCACTTTAAAGCTAGAAAAACGGACAAGTGATTAAGGGAGATCATGTTTCTGTTACTCCTGGAACTTAGAAGACCAGCTCGAATGGAGAGGTAAAATATGAAGAAACCACGTGGGAAAGGAAGAATGGCTTGGAGGATGGAACAGCAAATCAATGAGCTCTTACTAGGAATTTCAGAGGTCAAAACCAAAGAGCTTAAAGTCACACTCTCAGACAGCTGAGGCAACTACAGTAAATAATGGAAGAGTGCTGAGCTAAGAGGAACAATGGACAGTAATTACTAGTGAATAACAGTTTCAGACTCAATAATGACTTTAAACACCACTGCCACAACAACTCATACGTGTGCCTTTCCTACTACGGCCATGAGTTTAACTGCTTTATTACTGCTAACTCTTCTAGTCTGGATCTGAACCTCCTGTGACCATCACAGCAGGAAGGAAGATATTCTAAGGAGGGTCTGTGTCTCCTGAGAAACTTTCTTTGGACCTTCTCTGAGAGAAAGCAAGGCCAGAGGAAGAATTTGTCTCGGAAGGATTTCATAGTCTGACAACTGTGAGATCACTGTGCAAGGGGCTGGGATGGACAATGCCTTGACCAGGATTGCTAAGTTATCTACACTGGCCCTTTATTTAAACCCAAACACTCTGTCAGGACCACAGAGATAGACGTGTAGATGGGTAGCTCATGGGACATTTTTTGTTAGATTTTCCCCAATGTTGTCTCATTGATTAAATCTTTTTCCTTTTTCTTTTTTTCTATTCGTGATTTTTTTTAATTTAAAAATTATTTTACTTCTCTGTGTGAGTGCCTGAATGTATGTCTGTGCTCTACCTGTGTGTCTGATGCCTGAGGAAGCCAGAAAAGAGCTGGATGCCTAGAATCGGAGTTACAGATGGCTGTCATCCACCATGTGGGTGCTGGGAATCAACTGAATCCTGGTCCTCTTGAAGAGCAGCCATTGAGTGTAGCCACTGAGACATGTCAGCCCCGTTTGTCACTGGCCTACTGAGGACAGGTGGCTGAGCCTAGCCTATCAGGGCTGCTAACAGCCAGGCCTACAGGCTACTCTAACAGTACAGCATACTATTTTTATACTGCAAACAAGAAACTGAGGCAGTGTGGTTATACATCTTCTCTAAAAGTCCTTGGTCTGTGTGTGCTGGAAAACTCACCAGGAATGTGGACTCATGAACCTCTGGGTGTGAGGAAACAGACTCATGCGTGTACAACAAAACACCCATATACAGAGATTCTGGCAATATTCCTGAGCTTTAGGATTGAAGACAAAACTATTAGGAGCCCACCTTTAGGAAGAACTAAGAAACCCACATTCATGGATGGCGCCGGAAGATGAAGGAGAGCATTCCATGCCTCAAAGGGGAGAACTCCAAATCATGACCCTCTGTCACCCAAGATGGGTGCACCAGGAAGCAAGGGGGATCTGAGGACGGGATGGATTCAGACAGGGTTCTAGTCAAATACGACAGGAGAGGGCATGGCTACAAACAGACTTTAACCAAGTCACTGCCGGTGCCCTACATGGGGAAGGGAAAGAGAACAAGGTGAGGAGCCATCTTGGGACTCTTTGCAACTGTACCCACATGTGTTGTGAAAGTGTGCTTTAGCACAGAGCTGTGAAAGAGCTACCTAAGGTGTGGAGACAGCAGGGGCAACTTTGAGGGATACACAGTGGGTAATTTAGTTCAGTGAAGCAGCTGGGGGCTGGGAGGGGAAGCCAGGACAGTTGTGAGTCGGATTGCAGGGAAGGGAAGAGGAAGGGCTCCTCATGGCCCAGAAGGTGCAGTGGGAATGGGATCAGTAGGAGTGGGTACAGCAACTTACAGGAATGACCCCAAGGGAGAAGGACATCAAGTGATTAGCATATACACTGGTCATAGCAGGGGCAGTTTACAGGTAAACAGGAAGAAACACCACAGACAGACAGCAGACAGCAGACAGGAAGTGGAGGAGGAAAACAGGAAGTGATTCTGCCATGCCTCTTCCTTTATGTTTTCAATGAAAAAGACTTGGACAAAAAAGATCAAAGGCAGGAGTGAAGCTGGGTGTGGTAGTAAATGTTAGAAAACAGGGAAACACAGAAGCACAGTCACAAGTTCAAGACCAGCCTTTGATCCAAAGGGTGCTCAGGACTGCCTGGGAGAAACAAAAGGCAAAATAGCAACAACAACAACAACAACAACAACAACAACAACAACAACAACAACAAAAACCCTTGAACTTAAAAATTAAAAGCACAGTGTGAAATAATTATTAAGACACAAGACACGGAGAAGTCTGAGTGGAGCTGGCTAACCCAGACAGAGAGGGACTTCACAGCCAAACGACAGTGTTTGCAGTAAATCTCATAGAAGGAGAAATGCAACAATGCAAATACGGCAATGCAGGAAGTTCCAGAATAGCTTTGAGACAGTAACACAGGTCGCAGAGATCACACAGAACATTTCTCAATGAGAAATTACAATTTTCCCATTGTCAGTGGAACTTCCATAGACAGATGAAGACGCTGGACATAGAGAAAGCCAACGTTTTTAAAGATGAAGGCTTTACAGGCCACATTTTTGGATTATGACTCACAAGATCAGAAATAATAAAGCCCGATTCCTCTTTTAGTCACAGTGCTTGCAATGCAGAAAAGGAAATGCAAGAAATTAAACGAAAAACAAGTGTAAGCTGCAATGGCTTTTAAATCAAATGGCTGCTGCAAAATATAAAAAACAAAGAGGAGAGAAAGGAGAAAACAGAAACAGCTAGCCGGAGACGGTGTAGTTAACACGGGAAGGGCCTCGCTGGCCTTGAGAGGGATATAGGCATCTTCCTGACCTTAATTTCCGCAATGGATGCCATAGCCCACGCTATGGTTGACCGCAGCCCAGCTGTCTGGAGGTAAGTTCTGCTGGCTAAGGGAACTCTGCAAGAGACAAGGGAGGTATCAAATATTACTGCACGCTAAAGAACAGGATACAGAAAGAATACTTTGTCTCTGAGAAGTACTTTAACAAAGCAACCCGATATGTTCTCTGAACTAGAGGATATTTTAATCTCATCAATAAATACCTTCTACATTGGGCCATTTGCTTAATCAACCAGTGTGGTATTTAAGAATAACATTTTTTTTAGACAACTCTCCTATGTTCAAGTTACAGAAACATAATTACACATGAAGGAAACCTCTTACTTAGCACTTCCCTGCCTTTCTACACAGAACAGCTGGCGTCATCTAGAGGAGCAGGACTTTGTGATCTGGATGCAATATGGGGAATTTAAAGTGTCTCCTGTAAGCTTGGTTTCTGCTGATTTGCATCTTTCTCAGAGGGCAGAACAAGGCAGAAGCATACAAATGAGTCTGCCCTCATTCTTAACTGCAGCACAGGCCCACCCTACACCCACCTCTCCTCTACATCTGACGGACTTCAAAGCAGTTAAGAGTACGGCCAAACTATCACGTATCATTTCTGCCATTCTATGTTGTTCTAGGTCAGTAGGTCAGAGGTCAGCCTTGAGAAATGCTCCTCAGAGGCTATCAGTCTACTTTATTTCTCAAGACAGGGTCTCTGGGACCAGAAGCTTGCTGACCAGCCTTGGACTGAAGAACAAGTGCAGGGACCTGCTGTCTCTGCCTCCCCAGTGCTGGGGCTCCAAATGGAAGTCATCTGGGGTTCTAAGGATGAAGTCAGGTCCTCAGGAGGGTATAGTGAGCACCTTACAGACCGAGCTGCCTCCCCAACTTCCATTTCTATCTCTCTAACGCAATGAGTAAGGGGTATCATTTTGCAGCTACAATTTTGATAAGATAAATAGGTTATGATTCAAGAATTTGTGCTGGGGTGTCTGGGAGTAGGTTTATTTTTAAACCAGTGAGAGGGCTGTCACACAGTGCCACAGTGTTCTGCATCCTTCTAAAAACCTTTCGGTCTAACTCCACACTGACTTCTGTTACCAGTTTCTCTCTCATCTTTGTCTGGCTTTAGATTATTGTTTATATCTTCCTCATGCCTCTTGAACTCTTCGAACCAGATGAGACACTGCAACTGTGTACTGCCTGTCACAATTAGGTGGTTCTGTGTGGTAAACCCACGGGAAATGGCCTTTTAATTGAAGCTTTTCCAGGAAATAACAGTTACATTATAAACAGCACTGTATTTATAGCTTTGAATTCCAGGCTGCACACTGGCATTGGATAGATCATAAAATACTTTGATCAATGAGTTTTACTCCTACAAAGTAAACTTGGTAATTATCTTGCTGCAAAACATATCAGCTTATCCTACAAATACCCATCAGGAGACCCCGAGGTGAAATGGTCCTCAGTTGAGAAGTTTACAGTCTTCTTCCAAGTGGCAGGGATTGTATAGGACCTCTGACGATTTTGACATATATGTCAAATGTAAATGTCCTCTGATTCTCCTTAGACCTAGACACTGTAATCTGCTATGGCTATGACAAATGGACTGGTTCAAACCAGCATGGGAGAGTAAAGGGGGAAGCAGAGCTCAAACTCTAAGAACAAAAGCAATGATCTACTTGTTCGGGATTTGTTTTAAATCAGCTTTTAGTTGTTCAAAAGGAAATACAGGTTTTGGTTCTCCCCGTGTAGATAAATTTCTTTTTGCTTACACAGCAGCCTCCGTCAACACAAGGAGGGGGTGGCTTGTATCATCTCAAGGCCTAGGAACAGCCCTCCCTCTGCAGGCACACCCAGGACCCATGTGGGTTGTCTGGACTTAGGTTAACCTCTGAGAATGGCTGTGGGGAATTCTGATTACACGACTGGTGTGGGAAGTCCCATCTCACCCGTGTGACAACCATTGCCTGAGTCCAGACTCCTGGGCTGTAGAACGTGGAAGGGCGAGCTAAGCACTGCATGCATTCACTCACTGCTCTGCGCTTGCCTGTGGATGAAAGGTCTCTCTGCTGTGGTGGATGTAACCTCGAGCTGGATGCCAGAGGATACTTTTCTCCCTTAAGTTGCTTTTGACAGAGTATTTTATCGCACACACAGAAAAGTATCAAAGAAAGGGAGACAGAAATTTTGCTACATCAGCCTGGAAGATCTTTCCTTCTCTTGTCCACTGGGGAGGCCTTACTTAATTCCCTCACACCTTTCTTATCTTTCATACTTTTTATTCCTCCTTGCCTCTCTCTCTTTCCTTCCTTCCTCCCTCTCTTTCCTCCCCCTTCTGACACAGTCGTGCTATGCAGTCTAGGTGGTCCTAGAATTCGCCATGTACCCAGGGTATCCTGCTGTATGTAGATGACAAGCACACGTTATCACATCTTTCAAGTCTCCTAGGTTCTTTGCCCATCTGCCACCCAATAGTTAACTCTTCCCTAATTGGCCAAGCTTTTATCATGGGCCACACTACTGCCAGAATGGATCTCTTGAACTTAATAACCATCTTACTCAGAGACATACTTGTTCACCTCAAACTAATTGAATGGATACCTGTAGCTCTAGTAATATTCCTCTTCTTCCTGAACGGTCCCGAAAATACAAATTAAAATGTAGTCAGCAAACTCTGAATCTTAGAAACTGTCACACAGGCTGGCTCATTTAACCCCAACCACAAGCTAGCTTGGTGGTTTGAATAAGAACAGATCCCACAGACTCACATATACAAATGCTTGCTCTGCAGATGGCGTACTGTTTAGGAAGGATTGGGAGGTGTGGCCTTGTTGGAAGAGGTGTGTCACTGGAGATGAATTTTGAGGTTTCAAAGGTTACCAAACCCAATCTCTCTCTCTATCTCCTACTTGTGGCTAAGATGTGAGAGCTCTCGGCTACTGCTACTGTACTATGCCTGGTGCCAAGCTCCCCACCATGGCGGTAATGAACTCTAAGCCTCTGGAACTGTAAGCCCCCAATAAATGACTCCTTCTATAAGTTGTCTTGGTCACGGTGTCTTATCATAGCAATAGATAACTAAGACAGCTATAAAGTAGGTATTATTACTTTCTTGATTTTATAGCAAAGAAGAGATACCATGACCATGTTGGTGTGGGTTAATTAATGCCTTTGAGACTTCAAACTGCTCTTCAAAAGACCCAAACAGTTCTTGGCTTTAAAAAGGCAACCTTTCAGGAACTCCTACGACATTCAGATGTGATCACTGGACATCCTGACTATCTTATGGTGTTTCCTAAGCGTATGCTCTCTTCCATGGCCATGGTCATCATGCTCCTCTTCTGTTCGTACTCACACAAACCATTATGTCAACTGCGAGACACTTTTGAGGCCACTTCCTTCTTTCACTGTGGTAGTGAATGCAACTCACCACAGGGTATCAGTGGTAACTTTTCATTACACTGTGTGTTCCAGTTCTGAGTCTTAATCTTCCAGTACATATGTGCTTTTAAGCTTTTAGCTTATTATCAATTGTTATTTGAAATGCTATATGCATGACTTGTGTTACTACAAGTATGGAAAATTTATGGAATAATACATTTAATGACTTTAAAACACACATAAATTATATATATTTGCTGAATAAAAATTTAAGTTTTATATATAATTGAAAATTTAAAATATTAGCTTATTTGGCATTAGAATCTAAATATATCACTACTGCATTTTCATACTACTAGGGTTGAGATACTCTTTTTCTAGTCAATTTCTAGACTCACCTTTTTGGGGGAGGTAGAGAAGGACTGGGAATGTAGTTCAGAAGTGCAACATCTGTTGTATTGAATGTGGGTGTGAAGCCCTGGGTTTGACCCCCACCATCAAGGATGGGGGAGGGAGACAGGGAAAAGAAGAGGGAAGGAGTGGGAGGGGTGAGACACACAGAGAGACAGAAAGTGACTGAGACTTACTTTCTGCTATGAATTCTTGTAAAATATGCTCTGTTTTACTTGGCCTTTGTTTTGGTGATCAGTGATAAA
This sequence comes from Rattus rattus, assembly GCF_011064425.1. Taxonomy (NCBI): domain Eukaryota; kingdom Metazoa; phylum Chordata; class Mammalia; order Rodentia; family Muridae; genus Rattus; species Rattus rattus. Next base: position 12,000,975 of record NC_046160.1, on the reverse strand, counting down.
CACATAGCTCAAATGTAACCATTCTGCAACCCTTGTTCTTTCTGTCAGCAATTAGGGGATTTTTAAAAAAGCCAGATGGGCAGAAGCACTGGGATTAAAGTCGTCGAGGGCCCTGCAGCAGGGCAGCCTGGACATCATACGGCATACAGCAGGCAACGCTTGGGTCTGAAGAGCTGGCTGTGAGGTAACTGTGGCCCAGGGAAAGCAGCAGGCCACCAAGCCAGGTGACAATCTCACAGTGGCTGCGGTACCAAGAACCTCATCTAACTCCTGGTCCTTGGTGGTGAGAGACACAGGCAGAGCCTGTCTGTGACCAGCAATAAGCAGGGACACGGTCATTCAGCATTCTTGGGCGTGGGCAGAGCTCTCAACCTTGTGCTGCCAGCTGCACAAGAAGAGCCATTATAATCACCTAAGTGTTTTCAAAAATACATTCCCGTGTAAGGCTGAGAAAATAGGAGCACAAGGCAAAGGCAGAACTGGCAGAAAAGGGTATGTCACTCACTGTACTGTGTGCACAGGGTTAGACACACAGACATTTTTAAATGCCACGGCTACTCACATGCTTTCAAGAGCCTAAGTCACTACTTACACCCAACCAGCTTTCTTCCCAAAACACCTAGAAAAAGCAACTGTTGCCCACTAAGAATTCAGTAGAAATGTTTTTTAAAAAAAAGGATTTGAACTTATTTAGTACTCTGCATGTGTAGAGAGACACTTGAAAATGATTTTTAAAATGAGCAATAGCCACTCGTAATAAAACAATAACGGCTATAAAATCTGGAGAATGCTCAATATGCACTTAAATAACTATGCTTGATTTTCTTCTTAAATTCTATCACCAGGACGCCAGCAGACAAACAACCTTTGCTTACACATGGGCCTGTCCAGACTGCTGAACAGAAAAGCATCGATTCAAGATTTACCCTGTAATCCATGGGAGACTGTGGTCAACCTTTCTCAGCTCTAACCACACAGATCAAGACCCATCCCCAAGCACAGACCTCGGCAAACTGTCTCCCCTGCTGTATCAATAGTCTGAACCACATAAACAAAAGTTCTTACTTCTACAAACATAGCCATTACCTGAGCAGAGGAATCCCCACCACAGAGTAGGCGTCACTCAGGTGCATGAAGATCTGAAAGGACACAGGTGTCAGAACAGCACAAGAAAACACCACATCAAGCTATTGACAATCGGAAGCATTTGTTTTGAGTTCATATGACTTGTATTTTAATAAGAGATGCCAAGATGTCTGGAAAAACTCTATTATCTTTTGTCCTTAACCAGAGGTGGACCAAATTTCAGTTCATTTTATAAAAATAAAAATCTGAGGTCTTAGGTGGTGGGTGAGCTCTAGAGTCCTATGTCAAAGAACTCAGATCTTTCTGCTCTGGGACTCTCTGGACTAAAGTAACTGGATAGAGTTGGGTGGCTAAGACTTCCTCAAATCTGGTCTAACTTCAAGCAAGACTTACAGCCATGTAGAGCTGCCTACTGCAGACAGCTCAGGCAAAGGAAGCTTCTGTGAGCTGGGGAGCCCTCTTCTCTACTATCTGCAGTGTCCTAGGTTTCTACGGACCAAATGCAATCTGGGGAGAGAGGGCTTTATTTCATTGTACATCTCTCAGGCCACTCTCCATCCCTGAGGAAAGTCAGGGCAAGAGCTCCGGGAGGAATCTGGAGGCAGGAACCCAAGTGCACACCGGGGAGGACCGCTGCTTATCGGCTTGCTCCAAAGGTTTGTTGAGCCTGCTTCCCTGTGCAGGTCAGGACCAACAGACAGAGTGGCGCTGTTACCCACAGTGAGCATTGATCATCAAGAAAAGGCCTCACAGACCCATGCCTGAACCAGCTGAGGAACCAGCTGTCTTTTCATTGAGATCTCTCTTCTCAAATGATTCCAGCTTGTGGCAAGCTGAGAAAACAAAAGAAAACAAAACTCTAGCCTCAATCCTTCCTTCTGTGAGGTCCTGGATAGAGTTTAATGTGCCATCGTTATTAGACGACATCGAGCTAAAATATGGGAGTTTCTCTTACTTCTATAATCTGATGAGGTTTATAGACCATTCTAACATGGTGAACCAAATGGGACTTTCGCCCAAAGTGTCTTTCCCCATCCTTGCTGCTACAGTTTGAACACTGAACCCAGAGCCTCACACATGCTGGGTAAATGCTCTACCACTGAGCCACAGCCCAGTCCCTAAGGTCAGGTTCACTTTCACCAGAGTCATTCTAATATGGATAATTTTTTAGCATGAAATGTAACACATTATAGTTGAGCTTTCCAATTGTATTGATTATGCATTGTAGCAAAATTATTTAATAGATTTCTATTCAGATGCTCCATTATATTCATAGCAGCCTTATTTATAATAACCAGAAGCTGGAAAGAACCCAGATGCCCTTCAACAGAGGAATGGATTCAGAAAATGTGGTACATCTATACAATGGAGTACTACTCAGCTATCAAAAACAATGACTTCATGAAATTCATAGGCAAATGGATGGAACTAGAAAATATCATCCTGAGTGAGGTCACCCAATCACAGAAAAACACACATGGTATGCACTCACTGATAAGTGGATATTAGCCAAAAAGCTCAGAATACCCAAGATACAAATCACAGAGCACATGAAGTTCAAGAAGAAGACAACCAAAGCATGGATGCCTTCCAGTCCTTCTTAGAAGGGAGAAATGAGATACTCAAGGGAGGAAATACAGGGACAAAGTGTGGAGCAGAGACTGAAGGAAATGCCATCCAGAGACTGCCACACCTGGGGATCCATCCCATACACAGACACCAAACCCAGACACTGTTGCAGATGCCAAGAAGTGCATGCTGACAGGAGCCTGCTATAGCTGTCCTGAGAGGCTCTGCCAGAGTCTGACAAATTCAGAGGTGGATTCTCACAGCCAACCACTGGACTGAGCACAGGGACCACAATGGAGGAGTTAGGAGAACTGAAGGAGCTGAAGGGGTTTGCAACCCCCTAGGAAAAACAACAATATCAACTAACCTGACCCCCCAGAGCTCCCAGGGACTAAACCTCCATCTAAAGAGTCTACATGGAGGGACCCATGGCTCCAGTTACATATGTAGCAGCAGATGGCATTGTTATGAATGGGAGGGGAGGCCCTTGGTCCTGTGAAAGCTTGATGCTCCAGTATAGGGGAATGCCAGGGTGGGGAAGTGGGAGTGGGTGGGTGGTTGGGAGAGCATCTTCATAGAAGCAGGGAGAGGGAGGATGGGCTAGGGGGGTTCTGGAGGGGAAACTGGGGAAGAAGATAACCTTTGAAATGTAAGCAAATAAAATATCCAATAAAAATAGAGCTCTGTTAACATTTTTATATATCTTGATCTCATTTTCACATACCATACATCAGGAACTGCTTCTCTCAATATAAAAACTGAATTCCTATCAACTTTATGGGATTGAATTTAAGATTCGATTCTTTATCAGCTTGAGTCACACATTTTACTGTTTGTTGTTTTGATACCAATTATGCTTTTGCACGATTACTTTAACCCATTATAGCTATTATTTAATTGCAGTAGGAGCTAAGCTGATGGTATGTGGGGGACGACGTTGACAATACATGGAGCTAGAGGACAGAAGGAGAAAACTGAGAAGATGAAGAGGACAGACAACACAATGTCAAATAATCTGGGACCAAATATTTTGGGTAGACCATGGGATTTATGGCGGGTATTACATTTTAGAGATGAAAAACATCAAATAAGAGAGTGGGGGACAAAAACCCAATTCACGAAGGGTTCTGACTTTCTTGGTCAAGTCTGTCCCTTATAAAGTTGTATCACATGGAATAAACTTATTCAGAAATCATGAAAATAACTGCCTGTCTGCCAAATCAATTTAGAAAATGTTTTCCAAAGTTAGGGAAGGCTATTTTTTTTTGTTACCCTCTATATACATTTGTTCCCAATAAAAGATAAATATAATCCCAGAAGCCCAACAAAGCCACCAGCAGCATCTCCTGAAAGCGATGTGTCACCCTCGTGAAGACCACAGTGTCTCTGTAACATCACTGTGGAGCTTTTCTTCAGTGGTTGCAGAGGGACTCCAGTCTGGGGAAGACACGTTCTGCACTGTTTGGCGGCAGGATCCATGCAGACATGACTTGTATGACTAAGGCTGCATGAGAGGCATGGACAGGAGGCGATGCTGCTGTACAGAAACTGAGACAGATGTCCATTACCTCTAAGTCTGGCTTCCTCAAATCAGCTTTCCAAGCAAACTGCCTCGTGAGAGCCAGTCCAGCCACTCTTCCTGCCTCCTGCAAGATGAGAGAGGCCAGTTAGAAAAAAGGTGAGAATGTAAGGAAGATGAAAACTTAAAACACACAGAAGCTGGCAGGCTGGGGAAACCAAGTCATATCAGCAATGGCATTCAGTGATATTAAAATATGCCTCCAAAGATTGCCTTCGCAAGGCAATGGGGCTGAATTTTACTTTCTCCATCTTTCGAACCCCTTGGGATCTCTACTCTGGCAATCTTAGATGTGTGACGTAAGACCATGACCTGCTACGTGTGATCCTTCTAATAAAGGAATGAACACACACTGAAAGTTAAGCATGACCATCCTATGTTTACATGACCAGATCGGCTTCATTACACTCAAGCTTTGTGTGGTTCTAAGTTTAGCTAAAAAACCAGACCAATTTTGTTATGGAACTTTGTAAAGGCCAGCGGATGAGGTCATGGGATGGAAGCAGGTGTCAGACTTTGTGTGCATTGGTGTACTTGTGGTCTGGCCCCCGTGACATGCCTAAGAGCATCACACAATCAGGGTGGCCCTCCGTAGGCATACGGATGCAGTAAGAAGAACTCTCAGCTTACTAGGACCACAGCACTGGGATGCACACATGCAGAGGACACCGATGACCCTGGAGAAGCCTTTATGCAGAAAGCAAAAGCAACCGGTACACGCAATAGCAGACCCGTTCCTCTGGAGCCTCTGGAGCTAAGGTGAAAAGGGACTTGCACTTTTAAAGACGTCCAGTTCTATGCAGTCGGACCTCATGTCCTGTCTGGGCCCTGTTACCTGTTCTGTTAAGAGGAGCCCGCTTGGGAGATGAGCATACCTGTCCGGTGACAACCTTTCTGATACTCCCGCTGCAGCGACAGGAAACCCTGAAGGTCAAGTCCTCCGGGCTCTGAGCATGCGCCGTCGTCTCCGAGGCTCTACGGAGTCTTTGCTCTTGGAGCTCGTCCGTTCTAGCGAGAGTTTCCCCTTGCTCCGGTGGGCCTTGTGGTTGGTCCTGCTGGCTTTCCCCGTGACTCTTGTCAACCACTTGCATCTCCTCTAATTTCAATTTCTTAGGAGTGATACTGTCATTTTCTCCTGCTTTCCGTTTTAGTGGGTTAGCATCCCCTTGAGAAACCTTTTCTCCGTTTGTATCATGGTCGAGAAGTTTTCTCCAGAGTGAAATCGCCTTCAGCCAGCTTCCTGGGTCATCGCTTATAAATCTTTGCATCTCATTAAGTATTCTTCCTAAATAAGCAAAACCTCAGCTTACCCATCTTCACACTTTACAGACAACTGTCTATTACATCCCCAGCCCCAGGTTTAACGACCTTTATTTCCTTCTTCTAACATATTTCTTAATGTTTTGCTAAATTGCTACACAAACAAGAATTGCTTCATGAACAAAATTTCACTCTTATTTGGAATTTATACAATTTACCCTAAGAATATAAAGCAGAATAAATTTCACTGTTTTACATTCAGAGCTCAAAGTTTTATCAAATTTATAGAAATCCCATGTATTAGCTTAGCAAAGCCATTTAACCAGTGATAATATACTCAGCTAGATTGTGAGGGTTTTTAAGTTTTTATTTTTTGATTTTTCAAGACAGGGTTTCATCTAAGACCACAAAAAATTTGACATAAATCTTAAGACGAGTTTCCATGAAATTAAACTTCATGTACACAAGTCACTTATGAGTTGAGGGTTGTCAGCCTGCCCTGTGAACTTTAATCTTTTCTTATAAACAAAAGCCACCAAGATGATCTGAAAGTTAACACTCTATTTCCTTCTAGATGACAATGTGCAGATGACTGGAAAGAAGCTATGCTACCCATAAGGCCTCAGGATTTTTCTAATGTTCTTTCTCCAAGCCTTGATTTCTGTAATTTACATTTTCCCTTAAAATAGCTTCTTATAGATTTATGTATCTCTTTGATGTCTCATGCACATAGCAGTCAGAGTGAAGTTAGACAGTATTAAATCCTGCAGGGTCTGCCTTTTAAAATGTCTTTAATCACGATCTTGAAATTATTTATACAACATAATTTTAAAGTTAGTGAGTAGTTAAGAAATCTAAGCTCCCTTAATACATGGTTATAAGTTTGTTGAAAACACATAATGTTCTAGCAGAAGAAAATTTTATGACGTAGTAATTTTCCAACTATATCACTCAGTTAACATTTATAAGATGACAGTTTTTATCAACTTGTGATGCATAATTAATTGTATTCTGGATATTACATGCTTCGAAAAATCAAATTAATACGAAGGAGCATATTTATCCCTAGAAAGAAAACCCACGAACAATAAAACCCAGAGGGCAGGCAGCAGGTTCCAGAGAAGCCATGGAGCCTGCTACAGCTATGGGACAATTCTGGGTACTGAGACGTCTGTAACTGACACTGCACGGATGCACCCAGAGTGTGAAACAGAGGCACACACTGCTGAGTGGGTTACCTCGGTGTTACATAGCAGGTGGGTGAAAGCAGGGCCACTGTACCTCTGTGCAGGGAGGAGACCGCAATGGGAAGCTGCTTCTTAATCAACACAAACAGTCTTTCCGCTGACTTTAACTTCTTCATCGAGGGCAAATCTGAACAGGTAGTGAAAAACACTTTTCCTGAAATATATTCAACCTAGGCACAGAAAAACAGATATTACTATGGTTGCAGGTTAGAATAAGGACCACTTTCCCCCTTTGATCATTGTGGAGCATCTGTCTTAGGTTAGGTTCTACAGCAGGCACTGCCAACACGTGCTTTTTCTTTAAACAACACCGTTTTCTACATCGGAAACGGACATTTAGGGTAGGCTAAACAATCTGTTCGAGGTCGTGGAGTCAGACTCTCATGCTACTTCTTGTGAAGTGCACACCCATGTGACTGGAAAATACGGAGACAAAATATTTAGTAACTAACCTCAAGCACTGCTTAAAAGTGGGCAACAGAAAGGCGTCCTACATAGCGCAAGCCAGCTGTCTAGACCAAGGCAGATGGTTCTTAAATATTTCTATTGTCTACTAGGGAAGGTACTAACCTACAGTAAATATCGAACAGTAATGCAACAGACATGTAAACAGATATAAAACTCGTAGGACGACCCCATATCAAACCCAAAAGAACGGAAAAGTTTATCAGACGGAGCTTATTAGATGTACAGTATTTTAGCATTGAATGCGGAAGCCGCCATTTTTAAATCTTGGGGAAGGATCCTGTCAGAGCAGGAAACACAGCATTCTCACAAACAGGAGCAGGTGCAGGAGCAGCAAAAACCTGGCTGCGGCGAACTGTCAGATCCTGGCGGCGCTGGCTGAATTACGCTGATTGATAATGTCAGGGGGACGGATGGCACGGCTTAGGCCAGCCTGATGTATGACCATGAAATCCTGAGTGCTGCAGATGGTAATGGACAGCCATTAAAGAATTCTGATGAGAGCTACGACCGCGATGATTTAGCTGACAGAAAAATTACCTTGAAGGGGCATAAAAGACTGGTGTGGAATGTGATGCTGGAGGGAGAAATAGATTACTGAGGCAGAAACGATGAGGCACGTGGTCACGGAACAGGAAAATAGACAGGAGTGAGGCACGCACACCACACAGAAGAGACAGGAGTGAGGCACACACACCACACAGAAGAGACAGGAGTGAGGCACACAGCACACAGAAGAGACAGGAGTGAGGCACACAGCACACAGAAGAGACAGGAGTGAGGCACGCACACACCACACAGAAAAGTCTTTGGGATGAGCATGTGGTACACTGGGGAGGGAGGATGGCAAACTCACTGAGTCACAGGGAACTGAATGTGGTGTGGGAAACTGCATGTGGTGCCAAAGGGATCCTAAACTTCCCAGCCGTCATTAAGTTCAGGAAGGATGTTGATTGTCCTGGAGTTCTTTTCTTCACAATGGTCACGGCTGACTGACACAATCCTACGCTATCTGGAACTAAGGCACCACGGAATTCTTGTACCTTGTGTGACAGGCTGAGTATGTGTACCCCAACCCCAAGGGTCAAGTAAGGGAGGCTGGTCATTGTGGCAACACAGGAAGCTGGCAGAACTTTTAGATTTGCCCTAGCAAGCAGCGAGTGGGTCACAACGGCCTTGAAGCCAGTGCTGGTCACATGGTTACCGCTGCTGGGTCTCCTGACGGCCGCTACTTTCCAGAAAAGCAGGTTGCTATAAGAGAAGCTGGATCCCACACATCTCAGGCAGACACATTGCTCCTTCAGACAGGCTCTCTGAGCTTCTCCATCTCACTGTACAGATGGACGTGGTCATTTCAGTCACTATCCACGCTATTTCAACTTTCTGCTACCACAGTGTTGAGTCAAATAAATCTCGTCTCTTTCCAGGGTACCCAGTCCCAGCTATTCTGCCACAGCATGCAGAATGAACCAAGAAATCACACGCGTAAGAAGTTATCATTCAGGGGGAGCGATGGCTCAGCAGTTACCAGTGCTCCTTTGGTTGCTCCTTTAGAGGAGCTAGTCTGACCCCCAGCACCCACTCAGGGACACACAGACTCTTGTAGCTCCAGGTTCAGTTTCAGGGATCCAACGTTTTCTTCTGACCATTGTGAGCACATGACCCACATATGGTGTACAGAGACACATGCAGTCAAAACATCAATACACATAACATAAATCTTATCTATAGAAAGGTCATCATGCAACTTAACCTAAAATCCTAAGATCCTGAAGAAAACAAAACGACTTTACTGGAGGCGAATGGTTTGAAGACTGAAGTAACAGGGACAAAAGAGATGGCTCAGTGGTTAAGAGCACTTGGTGTTTTTGCAAAGGAGGTTCCTAGCACCTAAATGGCTGTTTACAAACCTCTAGTTCCAGTTCCAGGGGATCTGATGCCCTCTTTTGGCCTCTAGCAGTACTGCATAAATATGAGAGTTAAATACAGCAAAACACTGATACACATTTTAAAAGAGATTAAAGTAATAAAAACAAGACAACGAACATAAAAATCTAGACCACAGCTTTTACTTAAGTGGCTGGGGATCTAGACGATTATACTTCCTACCTGTCCAATGGTTTTTGCTTCTTTTACTTGTTTGACTCTTAAGGCAACCAGCTTATACAGTAAGATTTTCTTAAAATATCCTCTCTTTAAAAGAAAGGTTTGACAAGAGCATCAATGGACATAACTGAAAGTTTGATGTTATATCAAGACATGAGAACACTATGTCGATCGATTAAAATACTGAGTCCAGAATCAAAACTCAAGGCAGTGCTACCTACCATCTTTAGAATTTACGTAAGGTCCACTAGACTTTTTACCTGTGAGAAGCACTCCATCAGAAGTAGTTTACTGATTTAATCACTGTGACAATCACAGTCACGTATGTGAATACAAGCATTTTCCTCTTTGTTAATATCAGCATCATCTTGAAGGAGGAGGGAGAATGACTTTCAGTATTTAAGAATTCATTAACTCGGCTGAAGCACTGGCTGCTTGTCCAGAGGACTAGGGTTCCATTCCCAGCACCCATGTGGCAGCTGACAACTACTGTGGGGTCTAGCACCTCCCACAGACATCCGTGCAGACAAAACACCAAAATAAGCAAGCAAACAAAAACAAACAAACAAAAGAAAATTCATCAACTGCTAAAGCTAGTATTTCCCCTGTCCTCCAGCTTTCTTCATTGCTTTTAGGGTAAGATGTATTTTTACTATCTGTAATTATGTGTGTAGATAAGCACATATGTGTTTGGGTGACACAAGAGGTCATAGGTGTTGAAGTCTCCTGGAGTTGAAATTACAGGCAATTGTCAACCATATGATGTGGGTGCTGGGATCTAACTCAGAGCCTCTGTGAGAACAATATTGTGCTCTTAGCATCTCCCTAGCCTGTCAACTTATCTCTTCATTTAAAATGTTATTTACTTGTACGCCGTGTGTGGTTTGAGTGCCCATGGAGACCACATGGGACCCTTTGGAGTTGGAAGCTGGTGTTTGCTGTCTGAATGCAGGCACTAGGACCTGAACTGTGGTCCTCTGGAAGAGCAGCTGGTTCTCTTAAGCTCGGAGCCATCCCTCTGGCACCGCCATCACCACTACTTCTTAACACCTATTTATTTGTGTGAGTGTGTGTGTGTGTGTGCGTGGTCAGAGTGTCAGAGTATATGTGGAGGTCAGAGGTTAACTTGTGGAGTGAGCTCTCTCCTTCCACTGAACTCAGACTGTCAGGGTTGGTAGCAAGCGCCTCATAGGGAACTATGAGGATCTCGTAGACCTTGGTTTAGTGCTTCTAGTTGATCAAACTCAAGTATAATATTGTGGGGTAATGTAGCATTTTCACCTCAGTGTTTGTTATTTGAAAAGCTATTTACAAGTTGTTTCTCCCATTTTGAATCAAATGAAAATGAAGTGTCTAAACCACTGGTCTAATATCTAACACTTCTGCAGATAAACTGAGAACTCGTCCTTGCTAGCATGTCTTAAGTAGCTAGCATTTTTGTCTTTCCTTTTACATTTATGGACTCAAGTTTAGCCTAAAGATTAGTGGATGTTTAAATTTAGGTAAACCACAGTATCCCTGGGAGGCCCCAAAGTCCTAATCCCACTAATACTGTTTAGACCTAGAATGGATTGTTAAAGTACCAAGTGATCTGTGGTGGCATCTAAGTTTGTTTTGGTTCAGTTTATAAGACAGAATTTAAAAATAGGTTTAATTTTCAAAATGGCATCAAATTGAAAGAAAAGGAATGCACAGAACCTTGAAAAGGTTTATATAATCATTCTGTCCCACAGAAATAACTACAGAATAACCCCCTTAGCTCTAACTATCTCCCACTGTCGTGACGCTATTAGAAATGAAAAACTATTTGGTCTCCTAAAGGCTTGGGTTAATAGTCTCTGCTGTGTGGATTTGTAAAGATCAATGAGTCCATCGACAGAAGCCTCTGCTTCGCTGGCAAAGCATCGCCTCCACTATGTTCAATCTTATTTTAAAGGCAACTATTGCTCTATGATCTTACCAAAAATTAGTGTTTAAGCCATTATAGATTTTTTTCTGAGAGTGACTTAAATGTATGTATTAAATATTTTAAAATACCCACATACCTTTAAAGACATCTACCCAACCATTGGAACATGGGAATCCTTCAGGCTAACCAAATTATAGGAACCCAGTTTGCAGGAAAGACAGAGGAGGCAGTCCTAGGTTCCCAAATGCCCCAATGTTTCTGTACTGGAAATCTAGACGTTCTCACAGATATGGTCCCTCACTCTTGGGTTTCTGAACCTCCAGGACTGTAAAAAAGTACATTTCTTTTCTCTGTACAGTATTCAATCTGCAGTATTCATTTATAGTAATACAAAAGAATCAAGACATAGAGGAATAATACATCAACTCATGGCATTGGAGTGTCGGTGTCTTAGTTACTCTTCTATTACTGTGAAGACACACCATGACCAAGGCAGCTTTAAAAGAAAGCTTTTAATTGGGGGCTTGCTTAAAGTTGCAGAGGGCAAGTCCATGATCATCATAGTGGGGATCATGGTAGAAAGGCGGGTGGGCAGGCAGGCAGCAGGCAGGCAGAGTGCAAGGCCCTGAGTTCGGTCCCCAGCTCCGGAAAAAAAAAAAAAAAAAAAAAAAAAAGAAAGGCAGGCAGCAGGCAGACAGTCAGACAGGCAGGCAGCAGGCAGGCAGACAGACAGACAGACAGACAGACAGACAGACACACACACACACACACACACACACACACACACACAGACACAGAGAAAGAGGGAGAAACAGGCTGGGCCTAGCATGGGCTTTTGAAACCTTGAAGCCCAGTGACACACCTCCTTCACCAAGCCACATCTCTTAATTTTTCCTTAACAGACTAACAACTGGGAACCCAACATTCAGATATATGAGTCTAGGAGGGACCAACCTCATCCAAACCTCCACAGTTAGGGAGCGGAGACTAGGGTGACTCTGCATCCAATCCAGGATGTGTAGTTTATGAACACCTGGAGCATCAACAAGGTGTCTGAAAAGTGGATTCTTAATTAACTTTAGCCACTGACAGGCTATTAGAAACCCTACTGGATAGCACAGCGATGGACGGTCATGTGGAGCTAACTGGCCCTGTTGAGCTGAGAACAGCTTAATATTTTTTAAGAGATATAAATACAACAGCAAAGACAAAAAAAAAAAAAATAAAATCATAGAAGTCACATGTGACTAATCAAGTCAACAGGAAATGTGACGGAAGCTGATTGTGAGGCACACCGCTTTTATTTTACAGACTGCTTAGTGTAAGGGCAAACAACCCAGTCACTTTAACAGGAAAATTCCAAGAGAAACAGAGGTAAACTTACAGATTAGATGAAAAAGAGTATCAACCAATCACAACGTGTGGATGGCATTTAAATCCATACTTACACACACAGAAACCTAAAGTGGTATTATAAACAAATTCAGCTTCGAATACTAATTAGGTATTCTTGATAAGGAATAATCTTTTTAGCTGTGTAAGTGATAAGGGGACATTTTCAAAACCTTCACCATCCCTTTACATTACACTGTAGACCCTGCTATGAACATCATAATTTAGACACACAAATCCCATGGGTTGGACGTGTGGCAGGAGGGATGAATGGAGCAGGACTCACTGTGCGTTGATCTCTAAGGCAGCTGGTGATGAGCACAGAGAATTCGCCGGATTACTCTGTTTGTTTCTGTGTCCAAGAGAAACAGGAAAGGAGTACACAGGAGACTTACTGCTGCAAGCTGCTTCGGAGGGTTTACCTGAGTGACAGTCCCTGGGAAGGGAGGGCATTGTTTTCCTGTTCAAATGCAAACACCTGGGCTCACCAGCAGCCTACTCACACCCAGGGATACGCACCTTCAACAAGCTTCCCCGGGGAGTCTTAACATTCACTAAAGTCATAAAAACACTGATTAAAATTGAGTGATTACCTTCTGAAAGTAAACAGTCACTTCTGAATTATTCTGTTTTTATAAATTCAGACGTTTTGAATATTAATGTTCTTCCAGCAAACCTAAACTTCTAGGAGACTCTTCTCACCACAAGAATGGAATGATTTTTTTTCTTTTAAAAAGATTTATTTAGTTATTATTAATGTATACAGTGTTCTGCCTGCATGTGTGCCTGCACACCAGAAGAGGGCACCAGATCTCATTATACATGGTCATGAACTACCATGTGGGTACTGGGAATTGAACTCAGGTCCTCTGGATGAGCAGCCAGTCCTCTTAACCTCTGAGCCATCTCTCCAGCCCCACAAGAATGATTTTTAAGTATCCTTGTGCAACTCACATGAGCAAGTTAAAAGCACCACTTTGTATTTAGACTTGAGCGACCATGCAGGGAGGTTGTCTTAGATATTAATATCCTCAGATATTAAGGTGAGACAGATCAGGGGAACCCACCCTAGGGCAGAAGGTAAGCTTATTGTTGTAGAATTGTTAAACACTGATATCAATGATTGCGAATCATTTTCTACAAATAACCCTCTTAATGTTTGTTTTTCCTTTAAATAAGCTAAGGTGTTGGGGTCTGGGGGAATTTGACTCCAAGTGCTATAGACCCTTCTCTAATGCTCTGGCTTCTTTTATCAAGGATAGTCAGTCAGTTGTGCAGTTGGACTGCCCTAATATCTAACACTCCACAGCTGCTTCCTGCAAAAGCACGTCATTTAAAATGCTGTTTCAGCCATGGTGTTTTCAAATGCCTTGCACAAGACCCTGGTTTTTGATCCTACAAGTCTTGGCAAACTATAGATGGCCCTGCTTACCCAGAACTCATTCTTACACAGGCCTGAGGGAGAGCACATTGCCTGACAGTCCAGCAAAGGGCCAGGGATTGGTCTAAACAGGCCTTCATTTGCCGTTGGAAGTTTTCCTCGAAAGATACTGTCTTTCAAGGAGACCAACAGAATACTTATTCTAAAAATCTTAAAATAGCCAGATTGAAGAACAACTTCTCATTTGCACACTAAACTCACCAACAAAACAAATTCCTGGGCCTCACTATGTCAAAGAAACTTTTATTCACCAGATATAATTGTCTCGGAGGTTTACCACTTCTGTCTGCTAACCTAGGCCTAGTCCTGGAAGCTTCTAGCCTCTGTACAATCTAATCTAGGCCTAGAATGTTTGCAGTCTTTGGGACTTACTGCTAAATAAACTCACTCACCCTTTCTAGCTCCTTTTTGAACCCTGGCTGGCTGGTTCAACTCAGCTGTTCTGGCTTAGACTCCTTTCCAACCTAACTGATTCAATCTGGCTTCTCCCTCTCAGCCTCAGGATCCTGAACTGCTCTGCTTGGCCTCAAACTAAGTTTGGGAATCTGTTCTAATCTTCTAGCTCCTTCTCATTCTCTGTCTCCTTCTGTCTTCACCTGTGTCTAGCTTGTTTTCTCTCTCTATGCAACCTGTTTATAACTGTCCTGGTAAAATGGTCTCCTCATCCTCCCCTTCCTCCTCCTCCTCCTCTTCTTCCTCCTCTCTCTGCCTTTGCTCAAGTAGCTTACCTTTCCTCTCTGCTGGAGAGTTTTTGGGTGAGTCCTTATTCTGTGAAATCTCTGATTGGTCACCTTGTCTGCCATTCAATTAGATGTCACTTTCAAACTTGGCTACCTCCTTGTATAAACTAACTTTACCTTCATTGTTTGGGGTTAAAGATGTGTGCTAAGAGTGTGTCTGTATTCCAGCCAGAGGGATTAGAGGTATGTGCTAAAAGGCAATATAGTATATATGTTTGTTTGTTTGTTTTGCTTTTTTTCAGTAACTAACACAATCGTGGGGTTCACAGCGTGATCAAATGCCCTGCAACATATATATGGCCACATGTGGCTGGGTTGGACATCATATAGTGATGCTTGATTTCAGAATCTGAATATCACCATCATCATTTTGTAATTGCATGACTTGAATACATCATCGGCTTCACCTGGTTAAGACCAGGTATTACTCTTGTAGAGGACCCATGTTTGCATCCCAGCAGCCAGCAGGGCGGCTCACAATCACCTGTAACTCCAGCTCTAGGGAGACGACGAACTTTCACCCGAACTCTGTATTCATATGAGCATACACACAATTAAAAACGAAACAAACCTTAAGTCCTCGATGAATGGAGGGTCTACTATTTAGCGACAATTAAATTCAGTAGTCTAATGTGGCTGATGCCATTCTTGGCCACTCCCACTACTGCATCTGCATCTCCACCATCCACATCTGGAACCCTACCACAGCAGAGAATCCTTTTGTGGGCTTTGAACACTGCTCCCAGAGGTGAGCAGCTAGTTTTGCTTTTTGCAACCTTTCCCTTTCCAAGAACACATCACACACAAATGTACCGACCTCCCCTACAACATCCTTTCCCTTGTTATCAAAGTCTAGTATGTTTGAGATCTGTTCATTAATCACTCACTGAAACGCATGGGTAGCTACGAGGCAGGCAGTTCTTGTTCTAGCTACTGTTTAACACGTGTTTTGGGGTGTACTTGTCACGTCTCATAGCCATCCTACAATGTAAAACCCAACCTTGTCAAGTAACAAGACTCAAACCAGTAAGACCGGAAAGTATATTTGCGTTTAAGGTATAAAGGAAGAATTCTAACTCCAGCTAGTGCCATTTCAGTTTGTTTTTTAGGAATCCGGGACAAAACTGGCTTCAGCACCCCTCTGTTTAAAACTTTGGCTGTGACAATGTGCAGTGACCATACTAGATAAAGAACGAAACCACCAGAGCAGCCGGTTGCTCTCTGCAGTCACAGAAGAAGCTGGGTTGGGCCCACTGCACACAGGGATGGTGTGCCAAGTGTTCACAAGTTCTTCCCGGGCCTGAGTCCCAAGCTGACCGCAAGAGGGGACCCGGTGGGGACGGAGCCCACCGCGCACGGTGAGCCCAACTCACCTGCGTGGCCTCCAGCCGCGCGCGCACCTCCCGCATCAAGAACGGCTCCAGGCCACGGCCCGCGGTGCAGAAGAACTGGGCCCCGCCAGCGGGTTCAGAACCCGGGTCTGCCCCGGCCGCCGCCATGGTGCTCGGGCGCGACCCGAGACCGGGTCACGTGAGCTTGAGAGCGCGCCCGGGCGCCTTCGGAGGAACGCGCTGAGCGTCCGCTTCGCAGGCTCGCCCCCTATGGGGCGTCCTGGAAACTACACCGAGCCTCCTGCAGCCAGGAATCTGATTACCAAGGATCCTGGGGGAGGCTGTCATCACTGTCTTCACCAAAGACTGGACCAAACCGGTAAACTCGGGGGCAAGAGCAGAAATTCGTGTTCTCCAACAAAATGCTTCTGTGCTCCCGAAACTTATTACCTAGGTAAGTAGTGAATGTGCCATCCAGTTTAGTCTAACCTATTTGAGCTAGCGGTAACAGTATTTGAACGTTATTTAAACACTCATGCACGCACCACGCACACACGTGAATTTTAAAATATCAAAATATGATATAGGTAGAATAAAATCTACCTCTAATTCAACAGCATTAAATTAGCTATGTAGTTCTATATTGAATCAGATATTAGAAATTGTTAAATGAATGTTTCTCAAGGTCCAGAAATGGATGCCAGTGGGTAACTGACATTCACTTCCGTCTTGCTCAGTGGTCAACTCTTGAAGGGTGGGGGCAGTAGAGCAAAGTTCCTTATGGAGTCTTGTCATCCGAGCTCTTCCAAAGGACAGTCCTAATTTGGTGAGTCACCCTAGACCTGTCTCAAAAAATAAAAATAAAAGATGGACACTACCTGTGGAATGACACCTGAAGTTGTCTTATGGCCTCTACATGCATGTGTACAAATGTACATGCACCCTATACACATATTCTTCCACATACACATAATGTGCGTGTGTGCACGCACACACACACACATACACACACACACACACACACGCACACACTCAGAGTTTATACTGAAAAGAATAACCTCAGATGCCTTCAGATGAATTTAACTTATCCAGCTGCAATCTGCCATTCGAATACTACTTATTCAACATTCAGGAAGTTGGAAGTCAACAGAAACAATTTTAGAACGGACAGACTTTAATTCATTTTCATGGTTGGCAGTTCCGTACAATTCTATAATAAATTTCAGTCATTTTTATCCCACTTCACGGTAGATACACTTTTAGAGTGGAGTAGTTGTGAGCATGTAGTGTAGGACATTTGCTTCACAGTTTCTCCCTGTTTTGCTGTGATTGTCAGTTCCTCTAATTTCAAAGGTGTTTAATGTATGCAATTGACTCTCAGAATTCGGATGTTTTAGGTTGCAAGATACCTGGGGAGATGATAGTTTCATCCATCTGGATACCATAGTCATGTACTAGTTTACTCTTGGTAGATAGCCAGTTAGTTTGGTGCTGAATTGGATGCAATTCCTAGATATAAGACTAAAGGAAAGACCAACACAGGAAGTCTCTCTCAGCTAAGGAGATTGCTATAACCATCTGTGATGGTTTTTTTTTTCAACTTGATACAACTTAAAAACCACCTGTAATCCTTGACTGAGGAATCATCTAGATCAGGTTGGCTTGTGCTCATGTCTCTGGAGGATTAATTGACCCAGCCCACTGTGGGCGGCACCATTCCCTAAGCTGGGAAAGAGTGAAGTAAACAGAAAACAGGCAAGCAAGGATCCATTTGTTTATCCTCTTTCTGCTCTTGAGTGTCGATGACGTACATTAATTCCACAACTTGGAATTGTAAGCCAAATAAACCCTTTTCTCCCCAAAGTTGCTTTTGGTCAGGCTGTTTTATCACGGCAACAAAAATGAAACTAGAACACCATCCTATCGGCAGTGGCTGTTGTGAGCAAGCATGGAATAAAGGAAAGGAAGTGTAATCAACAAAGTAGGATAGTTGGGGTGCTAAGGGCATTGTTTGCTGCTTTCCTTCTTCCTTGTAGTCTCATCTATACCCCTTCCCCCAATAATAATATTCTGTAGCCAAGAGGAATATCCCTCAGAACTACTGGGCTGGTCTTTCAGTATTATTCTTGCTATTCTGCTTTTCTCTATACTGACGCTGTTGAGTGTTGGTGTCAGACCTTGTCCCCCCTTCCCCCAGAGGATTAAGAAGTGTTGATAGATCCAACTGTAGTAGTTACTCTCCTTGAGGCAGCAAGATACATGACAGGAGAAATGTCGTCATAGTGGAAGGAATGGTCGAGCACATGATTTCAGAGGGGACAGTCTATGGTGGCCTATATCTTGGTTAGTTTTTACTGTCAGCTGAAGTCACCTAGGAAGAGGGAACCTCAATTTGAGAATTGTCTCAGAGTGGCCTGTGGATGTCTCTAGGGCATTGTTTTGATTCCTAATTGGTAGGCCTTTTCCCTTCCTTGGTAATGTAGATATAGGCCAGATTAGACCAGATAAAAAGTAGATTCTTGGTGTTCTTAGGTAGAGGTCAGTGAAGTCACACATCCAGGTTAAAGCAAGGGGATTAGAGCTTCAGGGAGGAATGATGCCATACCAGTTAGGAGCTGGGATTGTGTCCACACATGGTCAAAAACTGAGCCCCTGGGTGGGTTCTCTTGGGTGGGTTGCTGGAGATGGGGAGACAAGGAGTGATGTTAGCCAGGAGTTTTCTCCAAGCTGAGGGGAGAGTTTTCTTTGTAGGACCAGGGTTTGGGGAAGGAGGGCAGACAGGATTTCCCAGTTTGTGCAGAGTATGAGCAGGGGTTCCAGCTTAACACTGATTGGTTCAGGAGGGCCCAGCCCACTGTGTTGCTTCCATTCCTACACAGGTAGGTCTGGGCTGTAGAAAAAAGCTGGCTAATCATGAGCCCGAGAGCGAGCAAGCAAGCAGTGTTCTTCTGTGGTTTCTATTTCAGTTCCTGCTTGAGTTCCTGCCCTGGCTTCTCTCAGTGATGGACTGTGACCCTGTGACATATACCCTTCCCTCCCTGAAGTTAATTCTGGTCATGGTGTATATAGATCAGAGCAGCAGAAAGCAAGCTAGAGCAGCAGGGATGACACGACAGAGTTCACGGGAGCGAGAGTACGTGGCTGGGTGTGACTGGGGGCTCCTAACACCTTAATGGACTGGGAGACAACATGTGGGTCCAATATGGGACCAGGCACAAAACTCAAGACCTCTAGTGGCCTGCCTCCTCCAGGTAGACTCACCTCCCAAAGGTTTCACAACTTCTCAAAAAGTTCCATCAGCTTGTGATCACATGTTCAGATACTGCACAAGGATATTTCACATTTAAATCACCGTACCATCTCCCTATCTATCCCTCAACCTCATGCTTCCAGGATGTGCTACAGGCTGTTCCCTCTCTCTAGAACACTAAGTTTTTTCTTTAAGGTTAATCTAGAATTCCACATCAACGATGTTCTTTCTTGCACCATTTATTTATATAACATTTTGTTCTGTTCATTTATGATTTATTCGTTCATTCATATTTATTGAATTCATGGCAATATGTCACATAATATGACAAAATCCCAACCCCGGGACAACCTTTAATTTAGGGTAGGTAATGTGGAAGGGACTGGAATGCCAAGAGAAACATATACAAATTTTTAATGCAATGTAATGTCTGAGGAACTAAGCCAAGCAACTGGGCCTGGCATACTGTAGCTACTTACTAAGAGTGAGGTTGAATGAATGAAGCAGTTCGGAAGTTCCATGAGCCTTTGTCTCTCCCACCTGGGAGCATCTTTGCCCAGACTGAGTGATTCCCTGCCTTAGGGGATTTCTGTAGCTGAATTATAGTGAGTGACTGAGGCTTTACCAGTGAGAACTACGTGAGTAAGTGGCGCATATGACCAACAGCTAACTCGGAAAGAAAGGTTGTTTCCTTGGGACAGCAGTAGAGGTGTCTGATCTTCAGGGACAATTTGACTATCAGGGGGAAAACGTGGTAGGAAGATGTCATAGGCACTCGTGTCCTGGTTATGGTGTTTTGTGTGTGTGTGTGTGTGTGTGTGTGTGTGTGTGTGTGTGTGTGTGTTGTTCTGTTTTGTTTTTCAGTTTGCTCAGTGATGTGAGTCTTGTAATGTTTTGTTTTCTTTCAAGAAAATCGCTTCTTTTCCACAATCAGATGAAACGAGCATCTATTTCTTGTGACAGAGCCTTGACTGACACGTGGATCTACCCTCCTACTCTTCCTGGGCAGGAGCTGCTAAGTTCACTGACTTAGTTCCCCATCTCCTTTCCTTTCTGCTCCCCACCCCTCCCCGGATTTGTTTTGGTCTCTGTTCTTAATTCCTCTGTAGGCTCCATGGAGGAATGGCAGACATATACCAAGTGATTTACAAAGAGTTAGAATATAGATCCCTCCTGAAGGTTTAGCAGGTAAAGGGTTTGCTATGCCCACACATACATATAATATCAATAATGATGATAACATCAGGTTTTAAAATTCAACTGGAAAAAGAAATTTAAAAAAAGGGGTTGGGGATTTAGCTCAGTGGTAGAGCGCTTGCCTAGCAAGTGCAAGGCCCTGGGTTCGGTCCTCAGCTCCGGAAAAAAAAAATTAAAATTCAACTGCACTGTCATGTTTGGTAAGACCTTAGATGAAGGTGTTCGAGAGACACATTTTAACCGAGTCAGTCAAAAAAAAAGAATCAACTAATTTTTTGACTACAACTACAAGCCACTTGGGGGAAAAGCTGCCACCAGCCATGATTACATACTGATCATTTAAACCACTTATATGTACACGATAATTGCTTCAGATGAGACTTCTTTGAACATATAGTTAAAAAAGAGAAAATTCAGCAGAAAATAGTTGCAGAGGGTACATAAATAGTGTCTGTAGAATGTTGCTTGCTAATTAGTGTTTACAACAATGTACTTCCTATGTACCACTGAAATTCTAAAGATGAAACCTTTATGCTCTCATTCTGAGACAGTTCCCGTTTACATATTGTCTGACCTTTGCTTACACAGTGCAGGAAGCCTTGTCTTTAATGTACACACACAGTCAAGTATTTCTAGTACCTTTCTGCAATAGTGTATTATGTATTTATTTAGTGCCGGTTTCAAAACACTGAGCTATTTAATGGGACTTTATTTGTTTAAAAGCACTTTGAGCCTATAAAACTGTATATATATTTGATAGACCTCTTGAACGCCCCAGTTAGAAGAGAGCAGGAAAATTGTTTCTTCAATGTATCTGTAGAATGAATGACTGACTCAATGTGCAATTTTCTTCAATTTACTGGAATGAGCTATATTGCCTAAATAAAATGAAGCCATTTTCTTCTTGCAGTTATGTGCATTTTAATGCAGAGTGTTACTTTAATATCCCCTTTTTCTTGCTGCACTATGATTGTGGTAGTGTAAATTATTTTCCTTTAGAGTTTAGCTATTATCTTCTCTTTAACCTCCTCCTTCTCTTTTTGTTAGTGTCAGTGTGTGTGTGTGTGTGTGTGCGCGTGCGCACGTGTGTGCTATGAGTTCATGTCTGTGTGCGCATGCACCCACAAGCATCAGTCAGAAGAGAACTGTGATTTCCCAGATCTGTATTTTCAGACATTTGAAGGCTTCCCAGCACCCATCTCTGGACTCCAAGTTCTAGTTCTCATAATCATGAGTACAGCAAGTTCTTTTAGCCACTGAGCGGTTGGTCCGTGTTCCTGCGGTTGGCTTCAGAGTCCTGCACTCACGCTGTTCTCTTGCCTCAGCCTCCCGGGTTGGTGGAATTTACTTGTATAAGCATGCCCTATAGTGCCTGATTCTGTTTCTATCTCATCCTTTAAAGAAAACCACCGAAGTCTAAAACACCAGCAACGATGCTGTATTTTGATATTTCTCCCTTTCACTTTCCTTAAGTCTTATTTCCTTATAGTAGGTGCTCATTTATTTTGCATGTTTTCTCCATGATGTTTTAAACAAATCAACATAAAGGTCAAGGAGATGATCTACAAACAAGCAGAAGCAAGTAGGCAATGAGTTTTATTTCCTTAAAATACTGGTAGCGCACCGTTTTACGTCAGTGGCGTTTAGCAGCGCACCGTGAGTGGCGTTTAGCAGCGCACCGTTTTACGGCAGTGGCACTTAGCAGAATGAATTCTGAATGTTTTGTTCGGCAGTTGGCTTAGTTCTGTCAGCTTTCTCCCACTCTTGACTCAAAGTGTAGAATGTGGATTATGGAGCAAGGAAGCTTACTTGTCGCATATCTGCTCACTTTCTTTTATTTTTCCTTGTGTTAGGTGTGATAACTTCTTGCAGACCCTGGGTGTCTGTGCTGCTCTGAAAATTAGCCTTTAACACATTGAAAAGTTCTGATGTATGTTCACCCACAGTCCGCCATATCTTCCACAGTTTTCTGTTTTAAAGCTTGCAACTTAATAATTAGATACTATCCATATTTACACATAATGATATATTTTTAAAAGTATGAATGTGAGTTATTTGGCAAAGTAGAAAAATAATTTTGTCCGAGTTAAAGCAGACATGGCTTTTTTTTTTTTTTCCGAGCTGGGGACCGAACCCAGGGCCTTGCGCTTGCTAGGCAAGCGCTCTACCACTGAGAAAAGTAATTTTTATTTAGACAAAGTCAATTTTTTTAGCCTTGACTGCTACGGACCACAGTATGTAGCCCAGGTTAGCCACCACTTGTGGCACTATTCCTTCCTTGTGGCAACACCCGATCTGCTCTGACATGCATCACTTGTTGTGGCTCCATGTGGCACAGCTCTGCCAAGTGAAGCTTTGCTACCTCTACTGAAAATCGATTTTACTTTTCTTTAAAAATACACAGTTGGCCGCAGTGTTGCACCCACTTCTTTTTTGTCTTGGATGTACAAATGGTGCTGCTCTTGCTATGAGAGCCATCTTGCAACCATGAACCTCTAAGCAAAGAAAAACAAAACAAATTCTAACAGGAATGGAGAAAAAAAACTTGGAAAGACTCTGGACCCTTAATAACATTGCTGGGCCCAGGGAGTATCCGCCCTTTTTGGTAAGTAAACAACAAACATTACTATATTTTAACTCCTCTGGCAAATCAGCAGTTTTCAACAGGGGTCTCGTATTAGATATCCTGCATATCATATATTTACGCTACATTCATAACAGTAGGAAAATTATAGTTATGAGGTGGGGGTCATACCAACACGAGGAACTGTATTAATGGGTTGCAGCATCAGGAAGGTTGAGAACCACCTGATCAACCTTCCTTGTTCTGTGCTTACAGAAACATTCTGAACACAGGCAAAAGCTACTCTGAGCAAAACTCATAAACTTGATGCAGATGAAAGGTTTCACAAAACCCTGGTGAGAGCTTTGAAACAATTGGCCTTCCCCTACACCTGCTGTTATACAGGTCTGTGCTATTTCACATAGAGCACTCGGGTGCCAATTATGTACAATATATTTTATATATAATATATGTATTAGTTTCACATCTATTTTCATACATTCAGTATGATAGCATTCCATACATTAAAAAAAAATCAGTTATCCAGTCACTGAAAAATTATTTACTAACTCTACACTAGAAAATTGTTTTGGGTAAACCTGTGGAGCGTCTCAGTGAACAAAACAAATGTTTTTGTCCTTAGAAATGCCCATCTTACCCGCTGAAGTGAGGCTGTATGACAGATTGTGTGCACGACACATGTGGAGAGTCAGTTTCCTGGGAACACACACACAGGTTTGCAGCCTCAATTATTTTGTGCTGTTGTAACATAAGACGGAAGATTAGGTCACATGAGGTAGGCATGAGGGGGGTGGGCAGCTGTGGCTTCGAGTCCTGTTTTCTCACTCCCAGGGTGTCCAGACACTGGTGCATACCTGGTTGGAAGGATGAAGCAGGGTCCGGAATGGGTGGGGTCTGCAGGATGCTGGTCTGTCTGGGAGAGAGTGCTGGCGTACGGGGTGGGGAATGCGTTTTCCGAGACTCTTAGTGACACAGCTTTTTTAGAAGTAGGCCTTCTCTGCCAATCTTCAGTGAAACAGCTCTCTTAGATGATCTTAGCCTGTGAGCATATCTCTATTCCAGGTGGGCTTGTATGTGTATACTTTATTCATGGAGGAGAAGGGCTGTATATGGACCTTGGAGAGAGGGAAGGATTTTAAGGGTAAGTGAAAATCATTGGCTAGAGTTTAAAGGACCTTGAATGCTCCATTTGCTCGGAGAGGCAGCCCAGGAATCCTGAGCACTTGCTGTGTAGGTTCTTATAAAGAAAAGAGGAAATTGAATTTGTAGGTTTGCCAAGGCTATGTGACCTTCCTCAGATAGAGGGTATTGGGCATCCCAAGTAAGGTCTGAGAAGGAGAAGCCCTGCTGGTAAAAGTTGATATGTTTTGTAAAGCCAAGAATTTGACATTCTAGCTATCAGGTCACTAGAACTCTCCATCTAAACACCAGTGAATTGGTAAGCTACCCCACTGGTCAGCGTAAATGGCCTCTGGTCCCAGGGGAGGGCTGTTGAGCTCTCAGCCACCCTCTGGTGTCCCTGAGGATGGAGGCATCCACAGTCTTCACTATTGACTCTTCTTGATGACCCACTGCCTTAGGATGTCATCCCTTG